>NC_045971.1:44798150-44888713 GCF_010909765.2 Amblyraja radiata
AAATTATTTCTTTCTTCTTTCTTACAGTGTCTGAGTGTTCGACACTGTAGTGAGTGTCCCACTCGTCTGTGGGATTCGACATACCGCTTCCGGTGTAGATGTTATGAAGTTAGCCCCGCTGCCTTTTATTACCCTAAACCTAGGGGGGGGGTCGATACCATTTCCAATAGTTCTATTTCATCCAGTTACACTATATATATGAATCATTCCGACTTATCAAATCTAATCATATATTCAATTCCCTATATTCCTCACGTTCTTTATCTATTAAGCTATTTACACATCGGTGTTTAGCTTTGTTAATAGTGAGCTGTTCGCTGAAAGGGGTTAACCAGAGTCAGGCTCCTGGAATTATGCCAGGGTGCCTGAGTCTCCTCCCTCCCCACTCAGGCTGCGAAACACATAAGATTACAGTTGTCTGCGTTATATATCAGGCAACGCATTTTTACATTTTTACCATTATATACCTCAAGTTAGTTTCCATTACTATTTCTATATTAGTATTGTTAGTTATTAATTATTATAATTCTCTATATTTTGTGAAACTGTGTAAAATCGTAAAGCGACACTTGTCCTTGTAATGTTTTCCCCATTCAGCTCAGCAGATCGTCACTCCCATGTTTATCAGTCTTTTCCCGTTTGAACACAAAGTGTCCTTGAATTGAATTCCACAATGTCCAAGGGGAGTTAATAATGTCTAGACACTTCTCGTGGAAAAGCTGTTGCATTTAATAATTTTTAAAGATTGGTGTTATTTCTCTTTTCTTCTAATATTCTCTTTGAGGGAATAAGCAAGTTAGTTTGTTCATAACGTACTGGTACCGTGATTAATTTTCTTTTCTACGCTGTGAGTTCTGCCACGATTTCTTGAGCATATTTAAGAGATGCTACCGAATTAGTAAATGTTTTGAAACTCCCTTGTAAGTAATACGCATCCTGGCCGGATAATACACTCTGCATATGACTTCCTTGACACCGTAAAGAGCTTCTCTTGTCTGTGAGAACATTCTTCTTTTTTGCACAATCTCATAAGGGTAGTCCCGTAGGAGTTTGATAGAATCATTTCTGTACATCATCTTCTCTCCGTGTTTAATTTTTTTCATCAGCTCTTCCACTGTTGAGATATCCCGAAGTTTGATTATGATCTGTCGTGGATAGGCTTGGTCTCCTTGTGATCTTGGTTTAAATCTGGGTAGTCGATGTGCTACTTCAATTACAGGTGCCTCAGGTAGCTTGAGTACGTGTTTGATTAGATTGGCAGTGAACTCACAGGCATTGTCCCCCTCAGCTCTCTCTGTTACTCCACGTATTCGTATATTTTGGCATCTTGAGCGAGCTTCGAGGTCGACACATTTATCAGAGACTTTTGTTAGTTGACTCTTGAGGCTGTCTAATTCTAACTTCATCGTCTGCATATCTCCGGTCATCTCTTCCACAACAGCTTCCATATCTTTCACCGCAGTTACATTTGCAGAAAACAGTTTCATGCACAGCCTCAAACAACTTTGTGGTCTCTTCTGCCACCTTATTAATTTTCCCCGTTAATTCTTCTTGCACATCCTCAACTCTTTTTTGCAGAGCCCCAATACCCTCAAGGATTTTTTGATTACCGGCTTCCATGTTTTCCATCATTTTTAAATTTCCAGTTTCAATGTCCTTTATCAAGTCTCTTACCGAGTTCTTTATCTCCTCCATTTCGGTTTTCTCTTTTGTGGCCGTCTCAGTCTTAGATCGTGTAGCCATTCCAGAGACCACTCCAGAGGTCAGTTGTGCAGTTTCTTGAGGTTTCTGAGTGTTCAGCAGGTGTTTTGTAACTCTCCTCTGTGGGCTCTGACCTGGAGATGTGTTTTTCATTTTAAATGAGTTTCCCTCCATTAAATTCACGGCGCTTACTGATTACGTCATCAGCACCGCGACCCGGGGCTCCGGTAGGTTTTTAAAAACGGTCCCGACCTCCAGACCCGATTTTTACGCGAAAAATCGCGATTTTTTTCAGCGGAGCTAAAAGATTTGCGACTGCTAGCAGAGCATCACGCCACCGGATCTATCCTCTTACACACAGGGAGCCAGTGCAAAGATTTAAGGACAGGTGTAATGTGGTCCATTTTCTTGGTGTTGGTCAGAACCAAAGTAGTTATTCAATTGGTCTGCCATGTCCTTGTACCCCATGATCAATTCACCTGTTTCTGACTGCAAGGGACATACATTTGTTTTAACTAATCTTTTTCTCTTCACATATCTATAAAAGCTTTTGCAGTCAGTTTTTATGTTCCCTGCCAGTTTTCTTTCATAATCTATTTTCCCTTTCCTAATTAAGCCCTTTGTCCTCCACTGCTGGTCTCTGAATTTCTCCCAGTCCTCTGGTAGGCTGCTTTTTCTGGCTAATTTGTACGCTTCATCTTTTGTTTTAATACTATCCCTGACTTCCCTTGTTATCCACGGATGCACTACCTTCCCTGATTTATTTTTTTGCCAAACTGGGATGAACAATTGTTGTAGTTCATCCATACAGTCTTTAAATGCCTTCCATTGCATATCCACCGTCAACCCATTAAGAATTAATCGCCAGTCTATCTTGGCCAATTCACGTCTCATACCCTCAAAGTCACCTTTCTTTAAGTTCAGGACCCTTGTTTCTGAATTAACAATGTCACTCTCCATCATAATGAAGAACTCAACCATATTATGGTCACTCATGCCCAAGGGGTCACGCAGAACAAGACTGCTAACTAACCCTTCCTCATTACTCAATACCCAATCTAGTATAGCCTACTCTCTCGTTGGTTCCTCTACATGTTGGTTTAGAAAACTATCCCGCATACATTCCAAGAAATCCTCTTCTTCAGCACCCTTGCCAATTTGATTCACCCAATCTATATGTAGATTGAAGTCACCCATTCTAACTGTTTTACCTTTGTTGCACGCATTTCTAATTTCCTATTTGATGCCATCCCCAACTCCACTACTACTGTTAGGTGGCCTGTACACAACTCCCACTAGTTTTTTGCTCCTTAGTGTTTCGCAGCTCTACCCATATCGATTCCACACCCTCCAAGCTAATGTCCTTCCTTTCTATTGCGTTAATCTGTTCTCTAACCAGCAACGCTACCCCACCTCCTTTCCCTTTCAGTCTATCCCTCCTGAATGTCTCCCATCTTCTCCTGCTTTCTTGCCACACATCCCTTCAATCCTTCCAGAAGATGGACAAGGTCAGTGTTAATGGTCTCCCACTCTTTCCTCTGGCAGGATTTAGGCCACAAGATTTGAGGCTTTTCCCCTTCCATTTTCTTCTCTACCGCTGACTGTGGCTGGTTGGGCTCTGGACTCGTGTCCGTTGGTGGGACTGTACCTGGTTGAGCTTCACCTGGCGTGTAATTTATTGTGCTTTAGTGTGTAATTTATTGTGTTTTTGTGTGTAAACTCCACCCCACGACTAAACTCCTACCCACGACTAAACTCCACCTCAACCAAGATCTTTGACCTCAACTGCTCGCCGCATCTGCCGCTCCCGCTATTTATAGCCCCTCCCTCCCCCTCACGTGACCGGCGGCTCCAACCAGAGCGCGGGTCACGTGGACAGCTCTAGTTTCCCGTCTCCCCCATCCTCGCTTTCCCGCCGCCGCGCTGACGTTGACGTTGACGTCTCCTCCAACCTCGCTTTCCCGCCGCCGCGCTGACGTTGACGTTGACGTCTCCTCCAACCTCGCATTCCCGCCGCCGCGCCGCTGAGGGGGCGGGGCTTGGGAGACGTCAACGTCAGCGCGCTCGCGTGCGCGTCTCCACCCCCCCCCCGCGCTGCCTCGGACAGTGCGCATGCGCCGCACTCCGTGCTCGGCCCCTCCACCCGGCGGCGGGACAGCTCGAGCTCTCGGCGGCTTTTGGCGCTTTTTCCCGCCGAGGGCTCGAGCTGTCCACGGGACTAATGAAATAATTAATAACCTGGGACTTGTGTGGAAGCTGCTGCAGTGATGCATCTCCTGCAGTGGGGCATCTCCTGCAGTGGAGCAACTCCTGCAGTGATGCATCTCCTGCAGTGGGGCAACTCCTGCAGTGATGCATCTCCTGCAGTGGGGCAGCTCCTGCAGTGGGGCAGCTCCTGCAGTGGGGCAACTCCTGCAGTGGGGCATCGCCTGCAGTGATGCATCTCCTGCAGTGGGGCAGCTCCTGCAGTGGGGCAACTCCTGCAGTGGGGCATCGCCTGCAGTGATGCATCTCCTGCAGTGGGGCAACTCCTGCAGTGGAGCAACTCCTGCAGTGGGGCATCTCCTGCAGTGGGGCAACTCCTGCAGTGGGGCAGCTCCTGCAGTGGGGCATCTCCTGCAGTGGGGCATCTCCTGCAGTGGGGCATCTCCTGCAGTGGGGCATCTCCTGCAGTGGGGCAGCTCCTGCAGTGGGGCAACTCCTGCAGTGGGGCATCTCCTGCAGTGGGGCATCTCCTGCAGTGGACCATCTCCTCAGGCAGCGTGTCCCAGATTGCAACCATCCTCTGGGTGAGTTTAATCTCATCCACAGGTACACAAAAATCTCATCCACGTCCGTTTTATTGTTCTGTTAGTATAGTCTGGTCTGCAGTTCCTTGTTCCATCGTCTTATTCTAATTGCTGACTCCAAATACTACGTTTCCTCATCTGTTCTTGCCCCATCAGAGACATTCTCCCCTTTGTTCCACCAATCCACCACAATCCTTCTCTACAAGTAAAAAACAACTTGTTTTGTTGCTGTTTCATAGAAAACATAGAAAATCGGTGCAGGAGTAGGCCATTCGGTCCCTTCGAGCCTGCACCGCCATTCAATATGATCATGGCTGATCATCCAACTCAGTATCCTGTACCTGCCTTCTCTCCATACCCCCCTGATCCTTTAAGCCACATGGGCCACATCTAACTCCCTCGTAAATATAGCAAATATAGCATTTCCTACTGGTGAAGGGTCTCTGATCTGAAACTGAACTGTTCTTTCTCCACAAATGCTGTCAAACCTGCTGACATCGACTTTTGGAATCATGTGATGCAGCGGTACCATAAGGATTGCTGATTTCAGTTCATGACGTGGATAGATTTACATCCTCCGAATATAGATTTGAAAAAATTCTCTTTTAACGGGGCCTTCTCTTCTATTTCTACTTCGCACTTTTATTTGTTATTTTATTTTTTTATTTTTTATATACACACTTCACGTTTTTCTACTCTCTACCATCTATTTTCCATTTTTCCCCTTTCTATTGTTTTCTTTTTCTTGTCTTGCTTACTTCCTTCTCATAACATAAAACTAGAGGTTGTACATAGATGGATTACGGTATGACATAGTTGGCACCTAAAATTAGGTGCCACTGTATTGTTTTGGTACTGTATTAACTTCTAATAAAATAAACAAATTAAAAAAAAAAAAAAACAAAACACTTGCTGAATGTTTTTTGAATTTTCTTCAATTTTTATTTCAGATGTTCAGCATCTGCGGTTCTTTTGAAGTTGGACCGGCCAACAACGAATCAAAGGAGATCAGATACGGGTGTCGTAATCTACTGGGATTCAAGTAACTAGTAAGTGTTTCAATGGGAAGGTTCTGCCTACTCTGGGATGGGACTCCATTTTAGTTTAGTTTAGAGATACAGCACGGAAACAGGCCCTTCAGCCCACCCAGTCCACGCCGTCCAGCGATCCCCAGCACACTAACACTATCCTACACCACTAGGGACAATTACACTGAAACCGTGTGGCCGAGGTGCTTTTTTGTTTCATTTTACATGGGAACATAGAAATGGGTGCAGGAGGAGGCCATTCGCCCTTCGAGCCAGCACCGCCATTCATTGTGTTATGGCTGATCGACCCCTATCAATAACCCGTGTCTGCCTTCCTCCCCATATCCCTTGATTCCACTTGCTCCTAGAGCTCTTCTAACTCTCTCTTAAATCCATCCAGTGACTTGGCCTCCACTGCCCTCGTGGCAGGGAATTCTATAATTCACAACTCTCTGAGTGAAAAAGTTTTTCTCACCCTCAGTCTTAAATGACTTCCCTTTATTCTAAGACTGTGGCCCCTGGTTCTAGACTCGCCCAACATTGGGAACATTTTTCCTGCATCTAGCTTGTCCAGTCCTTTATAATTTTATATGTTTCTATAAGATACCCCCTCATCCTTCTAAACTCCAATGAAAACAAGCCTAGTCTTTTCAATCTTTCTATATGACAGTCCCGCCATCCCAGGATCAATCTCGTGAACCTACGCTGCACTGCCTCAATCACAAGGATGTCCTTCCTCAAATTAGGAGACCAAAACTGTACACAATAGGAGACCAACACTGTGCCTGATGTACCTGTAAAGCCAACTTTCAGTGGCTGGTGTACAAGGACGCCCAGGTCTCGCTGCACCTCCCCCTTACTTAACCTAACCCCATTGAGATAATAATCTGCCCCTTGTTTTTGCCGCCAAAGTGGATAACCTCACATTTATCTACAGAACATAGAAAATAGGTGCAGGAGTAGGCCATTCGGCCCTTCGAGCCCACTGCCAGCGATTCAATATGATCATGGCTGATTGCGGATGACACAAAGCTGGGTGGCAGTGTGAACTGTGAAGAGGATGTTAGGAGGTTCAGAGTGACCTGGACAGGGTTGAGTGAGTGGGCAGATGTGTGGCAGATGCAGTATAATATAGATAAATGTGATCTTATCCACTTTGGCGGCAAAACAAGGGGGAAGATTATTATCTCAATGGGTTAGGTTAGGTAAGAGGGAGGTACAGAGAGACCTGGGTGTCCTTGTACACTGGTCACTGAAAGTTGGCGTGCAGGTACAGCAGGCAAGTGAAGAAAGCTAATGGAATGTTGGCCTTCATAACAAGAGGATTTCAGTATAGGAGTAAAGAGGTTCTTCTGCAGTTGCATAGGGCTCTGGTGAGACCACATCTTGGAGTATTGTGTACAGTTTTGGTCTCCTAATCTGAGGATGGACATCCTTGTGATTGAAGCAATGCAGCCTAGGTTCACGAGATTGATCCCTGGGATGGCGGGACTGTCATATGAGGAAAGATTGAAAAGACTAGGCTTGTATTCACTGGAGTTTAGAAGGATGAGGGTGTTTCTATAGAAACATATCAATTATAAAAGGACTGGACAAGCTAGATGCAGGAAAAATGTTCCCAATGTTGGGTGAGTCCAGACCAGGGGCCACAGTCTTAGAATAAAGGGGAGGTCATTTAAGACTGAGGTGAGAAAAAGATTTTTCACCCAGAGAGTTGTGAATTTATGGAATTCCCTGCCACAGAGGGCAGTGGAAGCCAAGTCACTGGATGGATTTTAGAGAGAGTTAGATAGAGCTCTCGGGGCTAGTGGAGTCAAGGGATATGGGAGAAGGCAGGCACGGGTTATTGATAGGGGATGATCAGCCATGATCACAATGAATGCACATCTCCAAGTTTGCGGATGACACGAAGCTGGGGGGCAGTGTTAGCTGTGTGGAGGATGCTAGGAGGCTGCAAGGTGACTTGGATAGGCTGGGTGAGTGGGCAAATGCATGGCAGATGCAGTATAATGTGGATAAATGTGAGGTTATCCACTTTGGTGGCAAAAACAGGAAAGTAGACTATTATCAGAATTAGGAAAAGGGGAGATGCAACGAGACCTGGGTGTCATGGTACACCAGTCATTGAAAGTAGGCATGCAGGTGCAGCAGGCAGTGAAGAAAGCGAATGGTATGTTAGCATTCATAGCAAAAGGATTTGAGTATAGGAGCAGGGAGGTTCTACTGCAGTTGTACAGGGTCTTGGTGAGACCACACCTGGAGTATTGCGTACAGTTTTGGTCTCCTAATCTGAGGAAGACATTCTTGCCATAGAGGGAGTACAGAGAAGGTTCACCAGACTGATTCCTGGGATGTCAGGACTTTCATATGAAGAAAGACTGGATAGACTCGGCTTGTACTCGCTAGAATTTAGAAGATTGAGGGGGGATCTTATAGAAACTTACAAAATTCTTAAGGGGTTGGACAGGCTAGATGCAGGAAGATTGTTCCCGATGTTGGGGAAGTCCAGAACAAGGGGTCACAGTTTAAGGATAAGGGGGAAATCTTTTAGGACCGAGATGAGAAAACATTTTTCACACAGAGAGTGGTGAATCTCTGGAATTCTCTGCCACAGAAGGTAGTTGAGGCCAGTTCATTGGCTATATTTAAGAGGGAGTTAGATGTGGCCCTTGTGGCTAAAGGGATCAGGGGGTATGGAGAGAAGGCAGGTACAGGATACTGAGTTGGATGATCAGCCATGATCATATTGAATGGCGGTGCAGGCTCGAAGGGCCGAATGGCCTACTCCTGCACCTATTTTCTATGTTTCTATGTTTCTATGAATGGCGGTGCTGGCTTGAAGGGCCGACGGCCTCCTCCTGCACCTATTTTCTATGTTTTTATGTACTGGAGGACAGAGGATCTAAGGGGATTGAGGAACTGAAAGAAATGTCATTAGGCGAGAAATAGTATTGGGTCGGCTAATGGGACTGAAGGATGATAAATCCCCTGGGCCTGATGGTCTACATCCCATGGTCCTCAGGGAGGTGGCTCTAGAAAAAGTGGATGCATTGGTGATCCTTTTCCAATGTTCAATAGATTCATGATCAGTCCTGGGGATTGGATGATAGCTAATATTATCCCACTTTTCAAGAAAGGAGCGAGAGAGAAAACGGGGAATTACAGACCAGTTAGCCTGACTTCGGTGGTGGGAAAGATGCTGGAGTCAATTATTAAAGAGGTAATAATGGGGCATTTGGACAGCAGTAAAAAGATTAGTCCAAGTCAAGATGGATTTATGAATGGGAAATCATGCTTGACTAATCTTCTGGAATCTTTTGAGGATGTGACAAGTAAAATGGAATGAAGGGGTGCCAGTGGATGTAGTGTAACTAGACTTTCAGAAAGCCTTTGATAAGGTCCCGCACGGGAGACTGGTGACTAAAATTAGAGCACATGGTATTGGGGGTAGGGTGTTGACATGGATAGAAAATTGGTTGGCAGACCGGAAGCAAAGAGTTGGAGTGAACTGGTCCTTTTCAGAATGGCAGGCAGTGTAGAATGGAGTGCCGCAAGGCTCGGTGTTGGGGCCGCAACTGTTTACCATATATATTAATGATTTGGAAGAGGGAATTAGGAACAACACTAGCAAGTTTACGGATGACACAAAGCTGGGTGGCAGTGTGAACTGTGAAGAGGATGTTAGGAGGTTGCAGGTGACCTGGCAGATTGAGTGAGTGGGCAGATGCGTGGCAGGTGTAGTGTAATATAGATAAATGTGAGGTTATCCACTTTGGCAGCAAAAATAAGGAGGCAGATAATCAACTCAATTGGGTTAGGTTAGGTAAGGGGGAGGTACAGCGAGACCTGGGTGTCCTTGTACACCGGGCACTGAAAGTTGTCGTGCAGGTACAGCAGGCAGTGAAGAAAGCTAATGGAGCGTTGGCCTTCTTAACAAGAGGATTTCAGTATAGGAGTAAAGAGGTTCTTCTGCAGTTGTATAGGGCTCTGGTGAGACCACATCTGGAGTATTGTGTACAGTTTTGGTCTCCTAATTTGAGGATGGACATCCTTGTGATTGAGGAAGTCCAGCGTAGGTTCACGAGATTGATCCCTGGGATGGCGGGACTGTCATATGAGGAAAGATTGAAAAGACTAGGCTTGTATTCACTGGAGTTTAGAAGGATGAGGGGGATATTATAGAAACATATAAAATTATAAAAGGACTGGACAAGCTAGATGCAGGAAAAATGTTCCCAATGTTGGGCGAGTCCAGAACCAGGGGCCACAGTCTTAGAATAAAGGGGAGGTCATTTAGACTGAGGTGAGAAAAAACGTTTCACCCGGAGTTGTGAATTTATGGAATTCCCTGCCACAGAGGGCAGTGGAGGCCAAATCACTGGATGGATTTAAGAGAGAGTTAAATTGAGCTCGAGGGGCTAGTGGAGTCAAGGGATATGGGGAGAAGGCAGGCACACGTTATTGAAAGGGGATGATCAGCCATGATTACAATGATTGGCGGTGCTGGTTCGAAGAGCCGAATGGCCTCCTCCTGCACCTGTTTTCTATGTTTCTAGTATGGATAGAACTAAGGAATTGTAAGGGTAAAAAAAACGTAATGGGACTAATCTACAGGCCCCCAAACAGTAGCCTGAACATAGGAGAATCAGGAGTTGAAATCGGCATGTAGCAAAAGTAATGCTGTGGTTGTTATGGGATATTTTAACATGCAGGTAGACTGGGAAAATCAGGTTGGTACTGGACCCCAAGAAAGGGACTTTGTAGAGTGCCTTCGTGATGGATTCTTTGAACAGCTTGTATTGGAGCCTACCAGGGAGAAGTCAATTCTGGATTTAGTGTTATGTAATGAACCGGATTTGATAAAGGACCTCGAGGTTAATGAGCCATTAGGAGGCAGTGACTATAAAAAATGTTCAGGTTTAATCTACAATTGGAGAGGGAGAAGAGTAGATCAGAGGTGTCAGTGTTGCAGTGACTAAAGGGCACTATGGGGCCAATGTGGAGAGAGCTGGCCAACAGTTACTGGAAAGATACCACTAGCAGGGATGACAGTGGAACAAAAATGGCAGGTGTTTCTAGGAATAATACAGAAGGTGCAGGGATCAGTTCATTCCTAGGGAGGAAAGAAAGATTCCAAGGGAGAAAGGGACGACCATGGCTGACAAGGGACGTCAGAGGACAGTATAAAAATATAAAGTGAGAAGTACAACGTAGCAAAGATGAGCGGGAAGCAAGAGGATTGGGTTAATGTTTAAAGAAACACAGAAGGATAAACCAAAAGACAATACGGGGAGAAAAGATGAGGTACAAAGGTAAGCTAGCCAAGAATATAAAGCAGGATAGTAAAAGCTTCTTTAGGTTATGTGAAGAGGAAAAAATTAGTTAAGACCAAAGTTGGACCATTGAAGACCGAAAAAGGTGAATTTATTATGGGGAACAAGAAAATGGCGGATGAGTTGAACAGGTACTTTGGATCTGTCTTTACTAAGGAGGACACAAACAATCTTCCTGATATAGTAGTGGCCAGAGGATCTGGGGTGACAGAAGAAGTGAAGGAAATCCACATTAGGCAGGAAATGGTGTTGGATGGACTGATGGGACTGAAGGCTGATAAATCCCCAGGGCCTGATGGTCTGCATCCCAGGGTACTTAAGGAAGTGGCTCTAGAAATCGTGGATGCATTGGTGATAATTTTCCAATGTTCTATAGACTCAGGATCAGTTCCTGTGGATTGGAGGGTAGCTAATGTTATCCCACGTTTTAAGAAATGCGGGAGAGAGAAAACGGGGAATTGTAGACCAGTTAGCCTGACATCGGTGGTGGGGAAGATGCTGCAGTGAATATCACAGTGTGTTTCCACCAAGATCATCCAAATGTTCCCTAATCAGAAGCCTTGGATGAACCAGAAGATCTGTAATCTACTGAAGAACAAATCTCGGCCATTAAAGTATGGTGATACAGAGCCATATAGAAAGTCCAGGTACGATTTCAACAAGGCCACTACAAAAGCGAAGAGACATTTTCGGTCTAAACTGGAGGATCCAGTGGATGTTCGGCAGCTGTGGCAGGGCTTTCACACCATCATTTCCTACAAGGCACAATGAAGTAATTGCTCAAGTGACAGCAATGCATCACTCGTGGAAGAGCCCAATGTTTTTTTATAAATGCTTTTAAGGGAAAATATTGATGTATTTTCATGGGCCCCCGCAGTCCCCAATTACACTGTAACGATACTCACCAAGACCAACGTCAGAAATTCCTTAGAAAGCATCCTGTCCTGATGGTGGACCTGGCTGCATTCTCAAAACCTGTGCAGGCCAAATGGCTGGAGCTTTTACAGACATTCTCAACTTTTCATTACAAAGGTCTGTGGTCCCCACCTGCTTTAAAGGAACATCAATAATAACATTGCCCAAGAAGAGTGAAGTGACATGCCTGCCCCACGGACTACCAACCAGTGGCACTAATGAAGTGTTTTGGGAGATGTGTTATGACGCATATCAATCCCGGCCTGGATCCCCTACAGTTCACTTAGTGTTACAACAGGGGATGTGGTCTCACTGGCTCTCCACTGCACTGGCTCACTTGAACAAAAAGAACACGTGGTGGTAGAGGATTCAGTGATGGAAAAGGAATGGTTGACATTTCGGGGCGAGACCTTTCATAAGACTAGAGGTGAAGGTGGCAACACAAGCTGACAGGGTGGTGAATGGCGTGCTGGGCACATTTTCATCTCTCAGGCATTGAGTGTAGGAGTTAGGACATTGTTAAGGCCACATGGGTACAGTCTTGGTGCCCTGTTATAGGATGTCATTAAATTGTAAAGGATGCAAAAACAATTTATGAGATTGTCACTGGGTCTGGGGAGTTTGAGTTATATGTAGACTGGATTGGCTGTTTTGTTTATCCTGGAACTTAGGAGGCAGGGAGGTGATCTTGTCGCAGTTTAAAACATCTTGAGGGGCATAAATGAGGTAATAGCCACAGTCTTTTCCCCAGGGTAGTGCATTGTTTTAAGTTAAATGGGGAAGGATTTAAAAGGGACCTAAGGGCAACTCTTCCACAGAGGGTGGTGCATATTTGGAACTTGCTGTCAAAGGAAGTGGTAGAGGCGAATATAATATGATATTTAAAAGACACTTAGTCAGGTACATAGACAGGAATTATTTGGAAGGATATGGATTAGGCGCAGGTAGGTGGAACAAGCTCACTGAAGTAACTTAGTTGGCATGACGAAGTTGGGCCAAATGACCTGTTTTTGTGTTGAATAGATCTATGATTCGGTCTATGCATTCATAATGGTATCCAGCCTATATATTTGTTATATCATAGTTGAAATTTCCATGACAACATGTACCTCATAAATGACACAACAACATCCAAGGCACAAGTGGCGAAGACAAGGAGTGAAGAGGAGGCCATGCCTTCTCAAAGAACTGTTTGTTGTGAGAAGAATCGTGTTTCAGATAGTAGTAGAGGAATGGAGCCCCCAGAGGGTTTGAGGAACAGTGTTAGTGACATTGAGGAATCACCGCAGCCTTTCATGAGAAACATGCCTAACTTAATCTTAGCATTTTTATTTGTTGGTGTGACAGTCCTATTTTACTTAATCCCGTGAGTATCTTTATTAGTAAATTATAGATATTTTAGAAGTAAAATATCTTACTTCTAGTAAGCAATATTTCAGAAGTTTAACTCTGAAGGACCTCCATGTGTGTAGTTTTGTTGGGACAGGCATCATCTTTGGAGAGTCGGAATGAGTAACATTTCGAGTCGAGACCCTTCTTTAGACTGAGATTCGAGGAAGAGGGAAACTCACCTGCCTCCCACTCCCCCCCCTCTGACACCAACCCACAACCTGTTGTGTCTTCACCATCACCCCTGACCTCCCCCTTTCCAATACAGAATAGTCTGTCCTCAACAGAGGACTCACATTTGTTCCCCTCTGCTCCCACCTCAATGTGTTTGGGTCCACCACGACATAGAGCTTCCTTCCATCTCCTCTGCCTCTGCCTTTTTCTATGACAGGGTGGCCTCTGCCTTCTACCCTCTTTAGACCTTTTTATTTCTAACTGCTGGCATGACATCAACTGTCTCACTCCCCTTACCCGCACTAATCATCACTAGTCTCCCTCTCCCGTAACTCTCAGTCTCAAGAAGGGTCTCGACCCGAAACATCACCCATTCTTTCTCTTCAGAGATGCTGCCTGTCCCGCTGAATTGCCGGAGCAATTCTGGAGCAGTTCTGTCCTACGCATTTAATTATGATTAAGGCAAAAGGTTTTTTTTCCAATAATTGCTATCTTGGAAATTTTCTTTTATAAATGGACACTGGAAGCAGAGGATTTGAATATTTTTAAGACAAAGGTTGATAGATAGTAAAGGGCCTGTCCCATCAGCCTGCGACTGCATGCGGCGAGCGCGACCAAACGTGGTGGCTTGAGACGTCCGGCCTCGCGGGGCCGCCTGTTGTGTGGGGCTGGTCCCGACATCACGCTCACCAGTCAGCTGGACAGGAGGCGGGATGTCGCACGGCGTCGGGCGTTTACGTCATCACGCAACGGCACGCCGGGCAGTGACATCATCGCGCATCGCTACGCGATAGGCGTTAGCCGTCAAGACGCTGCATACGGCCTCAATGTGGCTGTGGGCCGCCAGGCATGTTTGGACCAAAGATCTTTGGTTTGGACGGTCAGTTTTCTGGAGCCCCGCGCGATGGCCGGACCAGCCCCGCACAACTCCATATGGCTCCGGCGATCGAAGTGGGACCGGCCCCGTGAAGCCTACGGCTCAAGCGACCACGTTAGGTCGCGCTCGCCGCATGCTGGTGGGACAGGCCCTTAAAGGTCTCATATTGGTGTTATAAATATCTAAGATATAATTTTCAACTTTTCCAGGTGCGTTTGGCTGATAAGGAATGTTACAATAGCAGTGCTTATCCTGCAATCTCTATTTTTGATCTTTACTGTGAGCAGCTACGCCCTGTGTCTGTATGAATCCAGGAATTATTGCCAGAGGTAAATGTTAGTAAGTGATCCATTACAAAGTCTGTAGTGAACCATTAGTCTTTTATTAAAATGATAAAGAGAGAACGTTACACACAGCAGTGCTCATCACATCAGCTCAAGTACTAACTGCCGTGGCATAACGACAGGCGGACAAAAGTACAGTACTCATGATGCCCAAAACCTGGACTGGATTATATGGTGGAATGTGTCACATGCATATTATGTGTAGTGGAGATTATATAGGCATAGATTAATATGGTTAACCTGCATCCTTCCTCTTAAAGAACCAATGCATAATTTAAAAAACACTTGCCGGAATATATTGTAAAACTGCAATATCGGGTGAGTGCACTGATACATCGTGCTAGCACGTAAAATAAAGCAAGTCGTACACAGTTCAGAGATAGACAGTCAATTTTCCAATTTTCGGATTTGGCTTGCAAACACATCCTGCATGTGTATGGTAGTAGCCGTCTTCTTCCTTGACTGGAGATTGAACAGGAGAAGGTTGCAGGCAAAAGCGGGGACTGTAGTGGTAGTGACTGGAGCGGTGAGGCAATCGGACGCGAGCCAGGCAGTGGCCGTGGAACCATGGGAGATATCTCGTTAGACCGTGAAGGAGGCACGGACGGTTGGTCAGGGTATTGACGTGGAGGCACTGGCTCGTTAACCAGACGGAGGCACTGCCGGGTGCATTTGTAGATGCCATTGTCAACACTGACCAGGTAGGAGAGTGGCTCCTCAGTGGACCCCAGAACGATACCCAGGCGGTCATAACCTATGGAACACTTCCCCTTTGGTAAGTGGCGGTAGTGGCACGCTGGTCTTGTCATAATGTTTCTTCTGAGTATCTCGGGCTTGTTGGAGCTTGGATTGAAATGCTGCCGGCGCACGAACTAGTAACTAGCATCTGCTTGGCCATAGGTAGAGTACTGCGTGTCTGCCTTGACATGAGGCGCTGGGCTGGGGATCCCAGAATCTGATCACGGGAGATGTTCCGCAGGTTCAGCAAGTCGTGATAGACATCAGAGCCGGCCCTGTGTGATCGGCCCATTAACATTTTGGCACTTCTTACTGCGAGTTCAGCCAGGCCGTTGGACTGCGTGTATTCAGGGCTGCTGGTAATGTGGCAAAAATCCCAGTGTTTAGCGAAACCCCTGAAGACTTGACTGGAGGCCCCGTGTGTGGGCGCTCAGCCCCGGCCCCGTGACAGTGCGGCCCACATACGGAGACGGGGTGGAGGGCAGCCGTGGCCGGACAGAGCTGACCCCGGGGGGGAGAGTGGGGGCTGTCCCAAGGGATGTGCTCCTTCGGCCGCTTGCACCTTGGTGCTCGGGTTCAGACCTTCCCACTTTCAATGACAGCACCCACAAATATTTATAGCACAAAAATGACAAAAACAGTGTGTGCCGGAAGCTGCCATGTCCTCCACATGGATTGAGCTGCTCGTGCGTCACGCACTTTGACCCGATGACCTTACGTGCAACCACCCTATAAACATAAAAACATGCCCCCACAATGGTTCCCACTATGAGGGAAGGCACAAAGTCCAGTCCTAACCCCTGTTCACCCATGGTTGGGCCTATTTGAGGCCTCCGCAGTTGCCACTACAGCAGCCTATGCTTCAGGCCCTCTCACCGGATGATGGAACTCCAGCGTCGGCAGAACCCTCTCAGCGGCTTGGAGCATCTGGAACGGCCGCTTCCCTCCCCGGAGACTGCGGCTTCCCAAAGTCCACAGGCCGCACTGGTTGGAGCTCGGCGAGGAGATCCCAGGCTCCGCGGTGTTTAAAGTTCAGCGCCGCCCCGCAGCTGGACGCTCCACTGACCGCAGCTCCGCGATGTTGGAGTCGGCGGGCTCAGCACTCCGCAGCCCACCGCACGCCGACCCAGGTAAGGCATCGCCTGCTCTCTGATGGCGCTTCAGCGCTGTGCTGCCGCTGAAGTACCGGCAGGAAATGCCGCTCCAGGCTCGTTGGTAGGCCGCGAGGAAGGGGCGAAGATGCGGCTCAGAGAAGAGTCGCATCTCCGACCAGGTAGGGAATGAGAAAAAAAAGTTTCCCCCTTCCCTGCCCCCTCGCCCCCCACATATAAAAGATTAGACCTCCAAAACAAACACTATTAACACACTAAAAATAAAGAAAAGGGTGTAAGGAATAACAGCCGCTGGCAGGGATGCCACACTCGACGGCGCCCCCTTCACTGAGAGTGGGAGTGCAAGGCATTTGTTTGAGTGAAACAGGAACCAGTGTCCCTAAACACTAACTCTCTTTTAAAAGACTCCCACTTCTCAGATATTGTTTTACCCGCAGACATTTGCTCCCAATCTACTTTTGCTGAGGGCTCACATGCACTATTGACATCAGCATTCTCCAATTTAGCTTAACCTGAAAATAAACTTTTCCATATCTGCTTTGAAGCATACAGAATGGTGATCATGTTTTAAAAATGCCCGCAAACGAAATTTCCACCACCTACCCAGTATAGGTAGTTTGTGAAAAGTCACCACAAGTTAATGGACCTCCATCTTCACAATTCAATTCCTTTTGTTTCAGATTGTGGCGACGTCAGTGGGATTCTGGTTGACCCAGAGGTGATCATCAATGGCGTCATATTTACCAGCAAGTGGTGCCATATCTGTAAGGTCTACCGTCCCCCAAGATGTCGACACTGCTACAGCTGTGATGTGTGTGCAGAGGTAAATCGAGAACAAATTTGATCCATTGTTCTTTGAGGAATTCTCCTTGATTGATTGTTCGGAGTTATGTAAGGTCACTGCAGTTCATTGAGTGCCTGCTAGGAGAGCAGTGGGTAAAGTATATACAGTGTCCATGGGCAATATTTTGGGCATCTGTTTTTCTGTAACAAGGCTGCCACAAAGAATTATAGACAAATGTCCTCGGGCAATACTTGGCCTGAAAGAGCGACTGAAGATGATCGTTTCTCTCAGTTCAGAACAGGGCCTTGTTAAGTAAATTTTTCCACTTGCCCATTATGGGTTCCCTGACCATGTCAGCCAGTTTGAGAGTAGCTATAGATGAGCAATACATGCTAGCCAAGCCAACGATGCTGAGTTGTTGTGAATGAATTAGTTGGAGATAGCACAGTCCAGAATCACACAGTTGTGTTCTGTTCGTCAGAGTCATACAGCATGGACACAGTCCTTTTGATCCAATTTGCCAACCAAGGTGCCCCATCTACCCTAATCCCAACTGCCCACATGTGACCCATGTCCCTCTAAACCTTTTCTATCCATGTACCTGTCCAAATGTGGTTGTAGTATTTGCCTCAACTACCGCCTTTGGCACCTGTTCCATATACCCACCACTCTATGTGTAAATAAAAAGCCCCTCACATTCCTATTAAATCTTTCCCAAAATTTCCCAAATTCATTCGAATTACGTTTAGGTCATGAGCAGGGAGATTTTTTGTGGTGCATTGTGCTGGTTGAGCTGTTGGATGATCAAAGTGTAACTGATCTGACTATGAAAATGGGAAAAAGGCAGAGAATTAAAATATTTTTAAAGATAGATTATTTTAATACAGCTATCAGAAAACTATTGAAATGGTTTATATAATGTACAAAAATGCTTTGTGCTGAAATTGTCAATTCTGTGTTGTCAACAGGATCTAGACCTTCACTGTTTCTTCTTGAATAAGTGCATTGGAAAAAGAAACCATTGTTTTTTCTACATTTTACTCTTTTCCCTAACCGTCTATTTTCTTCTCATGTTTTCCTTCTGCACAATTTTCCTCGTGAAGAATCCCAATTCAACATTTCTACCCAAGTTCACTACGTATCCTTTTACTGGCATTTGAAAGTAGTTATGAGCACAGTATATCCCACATTGCAAATTGCTTAATAAATTAGACTCCAGCATTACAGTTAATTAAGCAATACAGAAGTAGCCTATTGAGATTAGTGATGGATCCTGCATCATTTCACCCCATAAACACCCAGATTAAAGACAGCCCTCACGTTAGGTTTCAATGCTGGCACCATACAGGGCAACCGTGCCAATAGCCTCTCGTCTTTTTCTTCTTTTGCTATTTTGGTCTGTGTTTACTGTGTTTACTTGTGTGTTATTAGTGTACCTTTAGTTTTTGTATTATGTGGGGGTGGGGAAAAACTTTTAAATCTCTTTCCTCGACGGCGCGAGCCTGCGTCGACCAAAGCTCACGGGAATTCTCAGGAAACCGAAGCCGAGGTGCGAGCGTGCGTCGCCAAAGCTCGAGGGCCCGAGTCGAGGTACAGGCGGGCAAATGTCTTCCGTAGACGGGTGTGTTTTAAACAACTGGGGGGGGGGGGAGGGGTGGGAGGTAAAGTCAGTCGCAGTGCGAGCAGACGGCAGGCAGATCCATTGTCACGTCGTCAGCGAAAAAAGACAAGCGTTTTTAATTCAAAGTTGGATCGATTTTGTGAACATTTGAATTATTAATTCAAGAAATAAAGCACAACATTTTCAGGTAAGCCCATTTTTTACTCCAGAGGGTAAATCTCTACCAGAATATGTCAAAATATTCCCGTTGACGCGTCGTTTTTTCAAGTAGATGTGATCACACACAAACAAATAAATACACACACACACACACACACACACACGCATGCACACACCCCTCCCACACACACCTCCCACACACACCTCCCACACACCCCTCCCGCACACACCTCCCACACACACACCCCTCCCACACACCCCTCTCACACACCCCTCCCACATACCCTTCCCACACACACCTCCCACACACACCCACATCCAAGATCAGAGTTTTATAGATATAAGGATATGGATATGATGTATCCTGTTGCTTTTTGTATGACTGTTGGCAAATCAAATTCCTTGTCTGTTTACACACTTGGCTAATAAATTAATTACAATTACAATTAAAAATTACAATTAAGTAGACCTCTTGGAATTCCATGGTGCATTTTTCCAAAACATAAATCTTAATTATCTAGAGTGCAACAAGATTAATTTCTGTAATGCTGCAGTTGCTCTAAGCCCCAATGCATATGTTTCTAGAGCTTTAGATGGTAAATTGATCAGTGAAGTAACCAGATTGTGTTCAGTTGTGCAAGGCAGAGAAGGAAGTGTAATAATATTCCTGAATATAATGTTGGACATATTCAGGAATAGGGAACAAGTTTCTCCTCCTCCCACATAACAGTGATGACCCATTTCTTGGCTGAAGATTCGTTAAACAATTTACTTGTCTCTTTTAATGTTGATTGCAAGAAATTATATTTTCCTTAATAATGTTTTGCAGTTTTATTCTTGCAACAATTTCACTTCTTGCTTCTGTGCCGTTATTTAAACACAGAGAGTCTCTTTCGCTTTTCAGATACCTCATTGCAGCTGGAATGAACACATACGAGCAGGTAAAAGTAAAGATAACAGTTGTAATTTAATTTTCACTTTATTTAAACACAGAAACAGGGATTTAACCTAATTAGTCTGTGTTTAGGGTTCACACGAGCCTCTCCCCACCCTTATTTATTCATCCCATGACATGTATTTCTCTGGCTTCCCTTGAAGCCATTCGTGTCATTTGCCTTAATTATTGTTCAAAATACTAACTGCTGTTATGGCAAAGGAGTTTTCTGAATCACCTTTTGGATTTAGTGGTGTGGTGATTCCTTGTCTTGCTACCTGCCATAAAGCATAGATTAGCCATTTTAAATCAGTTGAGTTGTTGAAGTCATTAAACACTTCACTCAAACCCTAGTATATGCTCATTGACCTTTAATCAATGAATTTGAAATGTAAGACTAATTGATCAAAATATTTTATCGTGGTTGGTGTGAGATTGCCCTCTGGAAGAACCGGTCACAAGAGGCTCCCAGTACAAAGAAACTAATTAAATCTGGTCCTGATGTGACATGGTAAAGCTCATGGCCTCTGACTTACTGAGTTTCCTGTTCTGTTACGATGTTCAATTTGGTTCTGGGCTGTTTCAATGCAGTTGTGATGAATTACCATGTGAGCCTGGGGGATGGGCTGTGGGTGCAGGGTGGGGGATGGGCTGTGGGTGCAGGGTGGGGGATGGGCTGTGGGTTGCATGGGTGGGGGATGGGCTGTGGGTGCAGGGTGGGGGATGGGCTGTGGGTGCAGGGTGGGGGATGGGCTGTGGGTGCAGGGTGGGGATGGGCTGTGGGTGCAGGGTGGGGGATGGGCTGTGGGTGCAGGGTGGGGGATGGGCTGTGGGTGCAGGGTGGGGAAGAAAAGTCCACAGGGACTGGAGTCAAGTCACTTGGTGTAAAATCAAAATACTGCAGTGCCGGAACTCTGAAATAACAACTGGAAACACCCACTGAAAATATTTATTTTATACTTTGCTGATATTACCTGATTTTCACCCAGAGAGTTGTGCATCTGTGGTTTTCATCCTGAGAGTTGTGAATCTGTGGAAATCTCTGCTTCAGAAGGCAGTGGAGGCCAATTCTCGGGATGGTTTCAAGTGAGAGTTAGATAGAGCTGTTAAAGAAAGCGGAGTCAAGGGGTATGGGGAGAAGGCAGGAACGGGATACTGATTGTGTGGTTAATCAGCCATGATCACAGTGGATGGTGGCGCTGGCTTGTAGGGGCAAATGGCCTACTCCTGCACCTATTCTCTATTGTCCATTGACTGATCAATATGATGTTCTTGCTGACAGATTATGAGGACATATAAACATGGAAGGAATCCATTTGATAAGGAATGTTGGAGAAACTTTACTGTCCTGTTGTTCGGTCACCAGCTATCGAGGTAAGATTGCCTTGTAAAATAAGAACTTGAGACAACGTAATGTATTGGCCAATCTGTATTATTTAAATACAGAAATGTTATTCAATCAATGAGTGAATTCCCGGTTTTACCCTGTGAGAAATATTTGTCTTCCACCCATCCTGCAGCTAAATTAACTTTTCCTTCCAGTTCCAATGAAGGGTCTTTGACCTAAAATCTTAACTCAATTTCTCTTCCTACAGATGTAGCCTGATCGGCTGAATATTTCCAGCATTTTCTGGTTTTATTGTGGCATTTAAATAAACCTCCTTGAGGGAGGATTTCTGCTGTCTGGCATCAGGCCACAGCAAATTCACATCCTGAAGTGTCCCAGCAATGGACACTGCTGTGTGAGGATCTTTACCAGAAGAACTGCGATGGTTCAAGATGGTAGTCCACCATCGCTTTCTCAAGGGCAATTGAAAATAGGCAATAAATGCAGATCCTATTAGGGACACTTGAAAAATATATTGATTTTCTTTAGCCAGAGGGTGGTGAATCTGTGGAATTCATTGCTACAGATCGCTGAGGAGGAATACATTAAGTATTTTAAAAGAGGAGATTTATAGGTTTTTGATTAGCAAGGGTGTCAAAGGTTGGGAGAGAAGGCAGAATGGGGTTGAGAAAGAAAAACAGATCAGTTATGATTGAATGGTGGAGTTAACTTGATGGGCCGAATGGTCTATTTTTGCTCCTATGTGTTATGGTCTTATAGACTTCTTATGGTTCTAGCTGTATTGTAAGTCTGAACATCAGCATTACTAATTTAATTCACTTTGTTTTATTTTAGTTGCAAAAAAAAGAATGAAGTCACCGTGCTCCCAAGTTCTCTGGTGGAATGTCCGTCCGTCAGTTCAAAGTGTGCGGACACCACATCTGCCACTTTTATAGCCATCCTATCTCGTTCCAATGCTGTTGTTCCACTACCTGTCGCTTTTGTTCCTACTTTACCCAACCGCCCTCAAAGTGCCCCCTTTGCCCACTTTCTCTTACCTTAATGAAAACTCTGGTGCTCCATTTCAAACTCTTTCCTCTCAACTGGACTATTTACCTGTTACCACTTCCAACCGCGGGGCCGCCTGTTGTGTGGGGTTGGTCCCGACATCACGCTCACCAATCAGCTGGACAGGAGGCGGGACGTTGCACGGCGTCGGGCGTTTACGTCATCACGCAACGGCACGCAGGGCAGTGACATCATCGCGCATCGCGATAGGCATACGCCGTCAAGACGCTGCATACGGCCTCAATGTGGCTGTGGGCCGCCAGGCATGTTTGGACCAAAGATCTTTGGTTTGGACGGTCAGTTTTCTGGAGCCCCGCGCGATGGCCGGACCAGCCCCGCACAACTCCATATGGCTCCGGCGATCGAAGTGGGACCGGCCCCGTGAAGCCTACGGCTCAAGCGACCACGTTAGGTCGCGCTCGCCGCATGCTGGTGGGACAGGCCCTTAAAGGTCTCATATTGGTGTTATAAATATCTAAGATATAATTTTCAACTTTTCCAGGTGCGTTTGGCTGATAAGGAATGTTACAATAGCAGTGCCTATCCTGCAATCTCTATTTTTGATCTTTACTGTGAGCAGCTACGCTCTGTGTCTGTGTATGAATCCAGGAATTATTGCCAGAGGTAAATGTTAGTAAGTGATCCATTACAAAGTCTGTAGTGAACCATTAGTCTTTTATTAAAATTATAAAGAGGGAACATTACACACAGCAGTGCTCATCACATCAGCTCAAGTACTAACTGCCGTGGCATAACGACAGGCGGACAAAAGTACAGTACTCATGATGCCCAAAACCTGGACTGGATTATATGGTGGAATGTGTCACATGCATATTATGTGTAGTGGAGATTATATAGGCATAGATTAATATGGTTAACCTGCATCCTTCCTCTTAAAGAACCAATGCATAATTTAAAAAACACTTGGCGGAATATATTGTAAAACTGCAATATCGGGTGAGTGCACTTATACATCGTGCTAGCACGTAAAATAAAGCAAGTCGTACACAGTTCAGAGATAGTGAATTTTCCAATTTTCGGATTTGGCTTGCAAACACATCCTGCATGTGTATGGTAGTAGCCGTCTTCTTCCTTGACTGGAGATTGAACAGGAGAAGGTTGCAGGCAAAAGCGGGGACTGTAGTGGTAGTGACTGGAGCGGTGAGGCAATCGGACGCGAGCCAGGCAGTGGCCGTGGAACCATGGGAGATATCTCGTTAGACCGTGAAGGAGGCACGGACGGTTGGTCAGGGTATTGACGTGGAGGCACTGGCTCGTTAACCAGACGGAGGCACTGCCGGGTGCATTTGTAGATGCCATTGTCAACACTGACCAGGTAGGAGAGTGGCTCCTCAGTGGACCCCAGAACGATACCCAGGCGGTCATAACCTATGGAACACTTCCCCTTTGGTAAGTGGCGGTAGTGGCACGCTGGTCTTGTCATAATGTTTCTTCTGAGTATCTCGGCCATGTTGGAGCTTGGATTGAAATGCTGCCGGCGCACGAACTTGTAGCTGTAGCATCTGCTTGGCCATAGGTAGAGTACTGCGTGTCTGCCTTGACATGAGGCGCTGGGCTGGGGATCCCAGAATCTGATCACGGGAGATGTTCCGCAGGTTCAGCAAGTAGTGATAGACATCAGAGCCGGCCCTGTGTGATCGGTCCATTAACATTTTGGCACTTCTTACTGCGAGTTCAGCCAGGCCGTTGGACTGCGTGTATTCAGGGCTGCTGGTAATGTGGCAAAAATCCCAGTGTTTAGCGAAACCCCTGAAGACTTGACTGGAGGCCCCGTGTGTGGGCGCTCAGCCCCGGCCCCGTGACAGTGCGGCCCACATACGGAGACGGGGTGGAGGGCAGCCGTGGCCGGACAGAGCTGACCCCGGGGGGGGGGGGGGGAGAGTGGGGGCTGTCCCAAGGGATGTGCTCCTTCGGCCGCTTGCACCTTGGTGCTCGGGTTCAGAGCAGACCTTCCCACTTTCAATGACAGCACCCACAAATATTTATAGCACAAAAATGACAATTTTGGCGTTTTTTAACAGGTAAGAAAGTACGCGTTCCGTGTGTTAACAGTGTGTGCCGGAAGCTGCCATGTCCTCCACATGGATTGAGCTGCTCGTGCGTCACGCACTTTGACCCGATGACCTTACGTGCAACCACCCTATAAACATAAAAACATGCCCCCACAATGGTTCCCACTATGAGGGAAGGCACAAAGTCCAGTCCTAACCCCTGTTCACCCATGGTTGGGCCTATTTGAGGCCTCCGCAGTTGCCACTACAGCAGCCTATGCTTCAGGCCCTCTCACCGGATGATGGAACTCCAGCGTCGGCAGAACCCTCTCAGCGGCTTGGAGCATCTGGAACGGCCGCTTCCTCCCCGGAGACTGCGGCTCCCAAAGTCCACAGGCCGCACTGGTTGGAGCTCGGCGAGAGATCCCAGGCTCCGCGGTGTTTAAAGTTCAGCGCCGCCCCGCAGCTGGACGCTCCACTGACCGCAGCTCCGCGATGTTGGAGTCGGCGGGCTCAGCACTCCGCAGCCCACCGCACGCCGACCCAGGTAAGGCATCGCCTGCTCTCTGATGGCGCTTCAGCGCTGTGCCGCCGCTGAAGTACCGGCAGGAAACGCCGCTCCAGGCTCGTTGGTAGGCCGCGAGGAAGGGGCGAAGATGCGGCTCAGAGAAGAGTCGCATCTCCGACCAGGTAGGGACTGAGAAAAAAAAGTTTCCCCCTTCCCTGCCCCCTCGCCCCCCACATATAAAAGATTAGACCTCCAAAACAAACACTATTAACACACTAAAAATAAAGAAAAGGGTGTAAGGAATAACAGCCGCTGGCAGGGATGCCACACTCGACGGCGCCCCCTTCACTGAGAGTGGGAGTGCAAGGCATTTGTTGTTTGAGTGAAACAGGAACCAGTGTCCCTAAACACTAACTCTCTTTTAAAAGACTCCCACTTGTCAGATATTGTTTTACCCGCAGACATTTGCTCCCAATCTACTTTTGCTGAGGGCTCACTTGCACTATTGAAATCAGCATTCTCCAATTTAGCTTAACCTGAAAATAAACTTTTCCATAACTGCTTTGAAGCATACAGAATGGTGATCATGTTTTAAAAATGCCCGCAAACGACATTTCCACCACCTACCCAGTATAGGTAGTTTGTGAAAAGTCACCACAAGTTAATGGACCTCCATCTTCACAATTCAATTCCCTTTTGTATCAGATCGTGGCGACGTCAGTGGGATTCTGGTTGCCCCAGAGGTGATCATCAATGGCGTCATATTTACCAGCAAGTGGTGCCATATCTGTAAGGTCTACCGTCCCCCAAGATGTCGACACCGCTACAGCTGTGATGTGTGTGCAGAGGTAAATCGAGAACAAATTTGATCCATTGTTCTTTGAGGAATTCTCCTTGATTGATTGTTCGGAGTTATGTAAGGTCACTGCAGTTCATTGAGTGCCTGCTAGGAGAGCAGTGGGTAAAGTATATACAGTGTCCATGGGCAATATTTTGGGCATCTGTTTTTCTGTAACAAGGCTGCCACAAAGAGTTATAGACAAATGTCCTCGGGCAATACTTGGCCTGAAAAAGCGACTGAAGATGATCGTTTCTCTCAGTTCAGAACAGGGCCTTGTTAAGTAAATTTTTCCACTTGCCCATTATGGGTTCCCTGACCATGTCAGCCAGTTTGAGGGTAGCTATAGATGAGCAATACATGCTAGCCAAGCCAACGATGCTGAGTTGTTGTGAATGAATTAGTTGGAGATAGCACAGTCCAGAATCACACAGTTGTGTTCTGTTCGTCAGAGTCATACAGCATGGACACAGTCCTTTTGATCCAATTTGCCAACCAAGGTGCCCCATCTACCCTAATCCCAACTGCCCACATGTGACCCATGTCCCTCTAAACCTTTTCTATCCATGTACCTGTCCAAATGTGGTTGTAGTATTTGCCTCAACTACCGCCTTTGGCACCTGTTCCATATACCCACCACTCTATGTGTAAATAAAAAGCCCCTCACATTCCTATTAAATCTTTCCCAAAATTTCCCAAATTCATTCGAATTACGTTTAGGTCATGAGCAGGGAGATTTTTTGTGGTGCACTGTGCTGGTTGAGCTGTTGGATGATCAAAGTGTAACTGATCTGACTATGAAAATGGGAAAAAGGCAGAGAATTAAAATATTTTTAAAGATAGATTATTTTAATACAGCTATCAGAAAACTATTGAAATGGTTTATATAATGTACAAAAAATTGCTTTGTGCTGAAATTGTCAATTCTGTGTTGTCAACAGGATCTAGACCTTCACTGTTTCTTCTTGAATAAGTGCATTGGAAAAAGAAACCATCGTTTTTTCTACATTTTACTCTTTTCCCTAACCGTCTATTTTCTTCTCATGTTTTCCTTCTGCACAATTTTCCTAGTGAAGAATCCCAATTCAACATTTCTACCCAAGTTCACCACGTATCCTTTTACTGGCATTTGAAAGTAGTTATGAGCACAATATATCCCACATTGCAAATTGCTTAATAAATTAGACTCCAGCATTACAGATAATTAAGCAATACAGAAGTAGCCTATTGAGATTAGTGATGGATCCTGCATCATTTCACCCCATAAGTGGCGGCGCTGGGAACGGCTGCGGCTCGCCTGCAGTCCGTTTGTCTTTACTTTTTTGTGTTGTTTTTTTTTCGTTTTGTGTAGTTGCGTTTTTATTTTTTAGGTTGTGTTTATGTGGGGGGGGGGGGGGGAGTTTAAACGGGGTCTGCTGTCTCCCGTGAGGACGGCCTGGCGAGTGGCCGAGACTCTCCCGCGAGGGGCTGTGGCACTCCCGTCGGAGTGGCCCAGCCCGAGGGAGGAACGGCACTCCCGTCGGAGTGGCCCAGCCCGAGGGAGGAACGGCACTCCCGTCGGAGTGGCCCAGCCCGAGGGAGAACGGCACTCCCGTCAGAGTGGCCCAGCCCGAGGGAGGAACGGTACTCCTGTCGGAGTGGCCCAGCCCGAGGGACGAACAGCACTCCCGTCGGAGTGGCCCAGCCCGAGGGACGAACAGCACTCCCGTCGGAGTGGCCCAGCTCGAGGGAGAACGGCACTCCCGTCAGAGTGGCCCAGCTCGAGGGAGGAACGGCACTCACGTGAGGGCGATCCGGCTCGGGGCTGGAACGGTGCTCCGGTGGCTGGGACGGCGTTCTGGCGGCGGTGACCTGAGTCCTGGGTTCAGCCGCGGGCCAGCGGCTGCGTATGCTGGACTGGAGGGCGGCAGCTTCGACCACCCCCGGGCCGCGGTGTTTGAGCCGGCCCGTTGCGGGGTTCGGTGAGCCGCGGGACTGTTGTGCCATCGCCCGGTGGGGAATCGCCTCAGCGCAGAGGGAGAAGAGGAGGGAAGAGACAGTAACCCTAAGATTTTTTTGCCTCCACCACAGTGAGGAGGTGCTTGGTGGACTCACTGTGGTGGATGTTAATTTGTGTTTACTGTTGTTTATTATTGTATGATGTATGTATGACTGCAGGCACGAAATTTCGTTCAGACCGTAAGGTCTGAATGACAATAAAGGAATTCAATTCAATTCAATTCAATTCAATTCAATTCAATTCAATAAACACCCAGATTAAAGACAGCCCTCACGTTAGGTTACAATGCTGGCACCATACAGGGCAACCGCGCCAATAGCCTCTCGTCTTTTTCTTCTTTTGCTATTTTGGTCTGTGTTTACTGTGTTTACTTGTGTGTTATTAGTGTACCTTTAGTTTTTGTATTATGTGGGGGTGGGGAAAAACTTTTAAATCTCTTTCCTCGACGGCGCGAGCCTGCATCGACCAAAGCTCACGGGAATTCTCAGGAAACCGAAGCCGAGGTGCGGGCGTGCGTCGCCAAAGCTCGAGGGCCCGAGTCGAGGCTCAGGCGGGCAAATGTCTTCCGTAGACGGGTGTGTTTTAAACAACGGGGGGGGGGGGGGGGGGGAGGAGGGGTGGGAGGTGAAGTCAGTCGCAGTGCGAGCAGACGGCAGGCAGATCCATTGTCACGTCGTCAGCGGAAAAAGACAAGCGTTTTTAATTCAAAGTTGGATCGATTTTGTGAACATTTGAATTAATAATTCAAGAAATAAAGCACAACCTTTTCAGGTAAGCCGATTTTTTTACTCCAGGGGGTAAATCTCTACCAGAATATGTCAAAATATTCCCATTCACGCGTCGTTTTTTTCAAGTAGATGTGATCACACACAAACAAATAACTACCACACACACATGCACACACCCCTCCATAACACACCTCCCACACACACCTCCCACACACACCTCCCAACACCCTCCACACACCCCCTCCCACACACCCTCCCACACACACCCTCCCACACACCCTCCCACACAACACCTCCCACACAACACCTCCCACCACACCCACCACCCTCCCACACACACCTCCTCCCCACACACCTCCACACACACACACCTCCCTCCCACACACCTCCCACACACACACCCATCCCACACACCCCTCCCACACACACCCTCCCTACACACACCCTCCGCACAAAACAACCTCCCCCACACACAACCCTCCCACACACACCTGCCACACACACCGCCACCTCCCACACACCCCTCCCACACACACCGTCCCACACCACAGCCCTCCCACATACACCTCCCACACACACACCCCTCCCACACACACCTCCCACACACACACCCCTCCCACACACACCTCCCACACACACACCCCTCCCACACACACACCCCTCCCACACACACCTCCCACACACACCCACATCCAAGATCAGAGTTTTATAGATATATGGATATGATGTATCCTGTTGCTTTTTTGTATGACTGTTGGCAAATCAAATTCCTTGTCTGTTTACACACTTGGCTAATAAATTAATTACAATTACAATTAAAAAATTACAATTAAGTAGACCTCTTGGAATTCCATGGTGCATTTTTCCAAAACATAAATCTTAATTATCTAGAGTGCAACAAGATTAATTTCTGTAATGCTGCAGTTGCTCTAAGCCCCAATGCATATGTTTCTAGGGCTTTAGATGGTAAATTGATCAGTGAAGTAACCAGATTGTGTTCAGTTGTGTAAGGCAGAGAAGGAAGTGTAATAATATTCCTGAATATAATGTTGGACATATTCAGGAATAGGGAACAAGTTTCTCCTCCTCCCACATAACAGTGATGACCCATTTCTTGGCTGAAGATTCATTAAACAATTTACTTGTCTCTTTTAATGTTGATTGCAAGAAATTATATTTTCCTTAATAATGTTTTGCAGTTTTATTCTTGCAACAATTTCACTTCTTGCTTCTGTGCCGTTAGTTTTTCTCTTTCGCTTTTCAGATACCTCATTGCAGCTGGAATGAACACATATGAGCAGGTAAAAGTAAAGATAACAGTTGTAATTTAATGTTCACTTTATTTAAACACAGAAACAGGGATTTAACCTAATTAGTCTGTGTTTAGGGTTCACATGAGCCTCTCCCCACCCTTATTTATTCATCCCATGACATGTATTTCTCTGGCTTCCCTTGAAGCCATTCGTGTCATTTGCCTTAATTATTGTTCAAAATACTAACTGCTGTTATGGCAAAGGAGTTTTCTGAATCACCTTTTGGATTTAGTGGTGTGGTGATTCCTTGTCTTGCTACCTGCCATAAAGCATAGATTAGCCATTTTAAATCAGTTGAGTTGTTAAAGTCATTAAACTCTTCACTCAAACCCTAGTATATGCTCATAGACCTTTAATCAATGAATTTGAAATGTAAGACTAATTGATCAAAATATTTTCTCGTGGTTGTTGTGAGATTGCCCTCTGGAAGAACCGGTCACAAGAGGCTCCCAGTACAAAGAAACAAATTAAATCTGGTCCTGATGTGACATGGTAAAGCTCATGGCCTCTGACTTACTGAGTTTCCTGTTATGTTACGATGTTCAATTTGGTTCTGGACTGTTTCAATGCAGTTGTGATTAATTACCATGTGAGCCTGGGGGATGGGCTATGGGTGCAGGGTGGGGGATGGGCTGTGGGTGGGGGATGGGGTGGGTGGGGGATGGGCGGGTTGTGGGTGCAGGGTGGGGGATGGGCTGTGGGTGCAGGGTGGGGGATGGGCTGTGGGTGCAGGGTGGGGGATGGGCTGTGGGTGCAGGGTGGGGGATGGGATGTGGGTGCAGGGTGGGGGGTGGGCTGTGGGTGCAGGGAGGGGGATGGGCTGTGGGTGCAGGGTGGGGGATGGGCTGTGGGTGCAGGGTGGGGGGTGGGCTGTGGGTGCAGGGTGGGTGTGGGCTGTGGGTGCAGGGTGGGGGATGGGCTGTGGGTGCAGGGTGGGGGATGGGCTGTGGGTGCAGGGTGGGGGATGGGCTGTGGGTGCAGGGTGGGAGATGGGCTGTGGGTGCAGGGTGGGGGATGGGCTGTGGGTGCAGGGTGGGGGATGGGCTGTGGGTGCAGGGTGGGGGATGGGCTGTGGGTGCAGGGTGGGGAAGAAAAGTCCACAGGGACTGGAGTCAAGTCACTTGGTGTAAAATCAAAATACTGCAGTGCTGGAACTCTGAAATAACAACTGGAAACACCCACTGAATATATTTATTTTATACTTTGCTGATTTTACCTGATTTTCACCCAGAGAGTTGTGTATCTGTGGTTTTCATCCAGAGAGTTGTGTATCTGTGGTTTTCATCCAGAGAGTTGTGAATCTGTGGAAACCTCTGCTTCAGAAGGCAGTGGAGGCCAATTCTCGGGATGGTTTCAAGTGAGAGTTAGATAGAGCTGTTAAAGAAAGCGGAGTCAAGGGGTATGGGGAGAAGGCAGGAACGGGGTACTGATTGTGTGGTTAATCAGTCATGATCACAGTGGATGGTGGCGCTGGCTTGTAGGGGAAAATGGCCTACTCCTGCACCTATTCTCTATTGTCCATTGACTGATCAATATGATGTTCTTGCTGACAGATTATGAGGACATATAAACATGAAAGGAATCCATTTGATAAAGGAATGTTGGAGAAACTTTACTGTCCTGTTGTTCGGTCACCAGCTATCGAGGTAAGATTGCCTTGTAAAATAAGAACTTGAGACAACGTAATGTATTGGCCAATCTGTATTATTTAAATACAGAAATGTTATTCAATCAACTGAGTGAATTCCCGGTTTTACCCTGTGAGAAATATTTGCCTTCCACCCATCCTGCAGCTAAATTAACTTTTCCTTCCAGTTCCAATGAAGGGTCTTTGACCTAAAATCTTAACTCAATTTCTCTTCCTACAGATGTAGCCTGATCGGCTGAATATTTCCAGCATTTTCTGGTTTTATTGTGGCATTTAAATAAACCTCCTTGAGGGAGGATTTCTGCTGTCTGGCATCAGGCCACAGCAAATTCACATCCTGAAGTGTCCCAGCAATGGACACTGCTGTGTGAGGATCTTTACCAGAAGAACTGCGATGGTTCAAGATGGTAGTCCACCATCGCTTTCTCAAGGGCAATTGAAAATAGGCAATAAATGCAGATCCTATTAGGGACACTTGAAAAATATATTGATTTTCTTTAGCCAGAGGGTGGTGAATCTGTGGAATTCATTGCTACAGATCGCTGAGGAGGCCAAGACATTAAGTATTTTAAAAGAGGAGATTTATAGGTTTTTGATTAGTAAGGGTGTCAAAGGTTGGGAGAGAAGGCAGAATGGGGTTGAGAAAGAAAAACAGATCAGTTATGATTGAATGGTGGAGTTAACTTGATGGGCCGAATGGTCTATTTTTGCTCCTATGTGTTATGGTCTTATAGACTTCTTATGGTTCTAGCTGTATTGTAAGGCTGAACATCAGCATTACTAATTTAATTCACTTTGTTTTATTTTAGTTGCAAAAAAAAGAATAAAGTCACCGTGCTCCCAAGTTCTCTGGTGGAATGTCCGTCCGTCAGTTCAAAGTGTGCGGACACCACATCTGCCACTTTTATAGCCATCCTATCTCGTTCCAATGCTGTTGTTCCACTACCTGTCGCATTTGTTCCTACTTTACCCAACCGCCCTCAAAGTGCCCCCCTTGCCCACTTTCTCTTACCTTAATGAAAACTCTGGTGCTCCATTTCAAACTCTTTCCTCTCAACTGGACTATTTACCTGTTACCACATTAGCTACCCATTCCCCTGATGATACCCACGCCAGCCTCACTTTCCAGCAGCCCTTTGGAAAGCAACAGATTGTGTCACCTGGATGATTCTTGTGTCGTGATCAAACAGTGAGTACCTCTCAACAATAATAATATGTTAATTAATGAATGAAAATCTAGTTCAACAGAAAATTAAAACCAAAAGAATTATTTTTTTTAACTTCTGACCATTTTCTTCAGGAATTGTCAGCTATTGTTTACAGGGATTGTCTTTTGCAGGCTCCAGCACAAATGTGATATTTGGGCAAAATGATTCTCCCTGAACGTGGATCAAAAAGTTAGCAATTCACAAACATCTGTGAGGACAGGAAGAGACATAGAGGTAACATTCTACAACATTTTATTGGTGAGTTGCAGTTTCTAGTTGTTCTGTATTGGTATTTGTTTATTATTAGTGTGTACCAAGATAGAATGAAAAATGTTGTTGACAAACTATCCAGGTAAATCATACCAAATGAGTACATAAGATGGAGCAAAAGAGAAAATATACAGTTTGATTAAAAACACAATCAAATCATCCAAAATTCCAGCAGCCTCCCAGTTTTCTTACTTTTTAATCTATGGCCTATGACTGATTTAGACATGTTTATTTAACCATCCCGGGCAATAAGGCCAGTTTCAACACCATTAACTCTCCCCCAGAGTCCCCCACAAACTGTTTTTTGCTTAAAATTGTGTGTGGGCTATGTGTTAACTTCCACTTTACAAGATTGCTTCTTGATAATCAAAAGCTTTGAATCCCCTCAATTGGAGCGACAAGAGACAAGAGGGGATAAATTAATACAAATGAAATATTTCTCTGAGCAATCAAGGAAGGATAAAATTGCAGAGGATTTGGATGCAATTGTCTGATTTTAACTATTTACTAGACCAAGTGGGACACGTTGGGTCCCATCTCCTCAACGCACGGTTGCAGGGGGTGTGGGGGGAGGTGGGTGGCCTGCCGTTTCACACACACTAACCACTCCTCACACATTCACTAACCACCCCCACCCACACACACACGCTAACCCCCTCTCACTCTTGATATCTATATTACTAAATCTCTGATCTTGACCGCTTTTGGCTGACTGTGCTGCGATTTCTGAGAGAACGCCGCCATCTACGGCCGTCATTTTTGGCCACCTCGCTCAGAGCCCCCCTCCGCCATAAGAGTGCGGAGGATTTTTCCCGTCGATGATTAGAGAGATATTAATGGCTTTACAAAATTTCCCATTCTCTCTGCTGCCCCCGCTGGTGGCAGGGGGAAGGACTATAAAACCCGGAAGTGTCGTGCCTCACACAGTCTCTGATGGACCCGGGAAGCGAAAGGGTCACGGCTCTCTGAGCTGCGGATCTACTCCATGGTGAGTCCCCTCGATGTGCTTTTCAGCCAATTGATATGTATTTTGTCGGCTTGCTTGCAACGTGTATTTTCCCGCAATTGCTTGGAGTTTTGAAACTTGGTTTCAGCCAATTGATATGCCTTTTGTCCGCTTGCTTGCAACGTGTATTTTACCGCAATTGCTTGGTGTTTTTAAACTTGGTTTCAGCCACTTGATATGTACTCTGTCGGCTTGCTTGCAACGTGTATTTTACCGCAATGGCTTGGAATTTTTTGAAGTTGGTTTCAGCCAATTGATATGTATTCTGTCGGCTTGCTTGCAATGTGTTTTGTCCCGCTATTGCTTGGCGTTTTTTAAAGGGCTTTCAGCAACCGTTTTCACATGGATAAAGCATGAATAAACATTTTATTAGATCAGAACTGTGTTTAAGTTTAAAATTGGCGTTCATTCTGTGATTTTCGCTTGGTTGCAAGATGGCGTCGGTGACGTCATTTCCGGTCAGCGGCAAGATGGCATCCACGACGCAATTTCCGGTCGGTGGCAAGATGGCGCTGACTGCGGAAGATACAGAGTGCTGGCGCTGCTGAATAATTCAACAGAGCTGGCTGCTTTGTCTATGGTAAGTGTGTGTTTGTTGGACGTTATTTAAAAGCGTGTTTTTGTTTCAGCAGCAGCCTCTACAGCAGGCTTTAAACGTTTAAATCGTTCGTTTTATACACTGTCTGTTTACCATTTTCTTAAGTTACTTGGCATTTTAGTATTGACTGTGAGTGTGTGTGTGTGTGTGTTTTCTTCAGGAAATGTTTGGTTGTAAAGAGTTTGTAAATTTGTTTCTGTTGGCTGTTTAAAATAAATGTTTACAGAAAAGAAAATATTTGTTGTAAAGAGTTTGCAAATTTGTTTCTCTTGGGTTTTAAAATGGTTGCAACCGGTTTCAGATGGATATAGCATGAATAAACATTTTATTAGATGAGAACTGTGTTTAATTTTGAAATTGGCGCTCATTCTGTGATGTTGGCTGGGTTGCAAGATGGCGTCGGTGACGTCATTTGCGGACAGCGGCAAGATGGCGTCGATGACGTCATTTCCGGTTGGTGGCAAGATGGCGCTGACTGCAAAAGACACAGAGTACAGGCGCTGCAGAATAATTCATGAATTTACTGCTCTGTCTATGGTAAGTGTGTTGTTAATTAAATGCAGCAATTTGTTTCAGCAGCAGCCTCCAGAGCAGGTTTTAAAGATTTGTTTTACACATTGTGTATTCAACACGTTTTTGCGACTCCTAACAGACAAAGCAGACCAATTCTTAATGATTTGGTCTCCATATATCGACTTCTTACAAGCATATGGTGCAACATAACAGTAGAAATTAACTGTTTCGGGATCGGGTGAAGGGTGGTCAAGAATAATAAATAGCTATTTCTCCCTCAGTCCTCTGTTTTCTATCGCCTTTTTTTCTCTCTCTTTTCTTTCCTTCACCTCTTTTCGATATCACACTATTTTCTACTATTCTCTTTCCTTTCTTCCATTTACTGCTAAAAAAAATAAGTTGTGCATAAAATGTAACATGTCAATATATATTAGGTATCTACAAGGTACCACATTATTGTACTTACTTCTAATAAAATAAAACTAAAAAAACACATTTTGAAGTTGCTTGGCATTTTAGTATTGTGTGTGTATGTGTGTGAATATATGTGTGTGTGTGTGTGTATATGTATGTGTGTGAATATGTGTGAATATATGTGTATGTGTGTGTGTGTATATATATGTGTGTGTGTGCGTGTGTGAATATGTGTGTGAATATATGTGTGTGTGTGTGTGTGACCATGTGTGTGAATGAGTGCGTGTGTGAGAATGTGTGTAAATGAGTCTGTGAGAATGTGTGTGTGTGAATGAGTGTGAATGTGTGAATGAGTATGTGTGTGAGTGCAAATGAGTATGTGTGTGTGTGTGTATATGTGTGTGAATGAGTGTGTGTGTGAGAATGTGTGTGTGTGTGCGCGAGTGAGTCTGAATGATCTGTGTGTGTATATGTGTGAATGCGTCTGTATATATGAGTGTGTGTGTATATGTGTGTGTGAATATGAGTGTGTGAATGAGTCTGTGTGTGTGAGTGGGTGAGGTGGAGAGTGTGATGAATGTATGTGTGTGAATATATTTGTGTGAGTCTGTGAATATGTATTTGTGTGTGTATATGTGTGTGTGTAAATGTATATGTGTGTGTATGTGTGTGAGAGAATATATGTGTATGAATATTTGTGTGAATATGTATATGTGCATGTGTGTGAATATGTGTGTGTATGTGTGTGTGTGACTGAATATGTGCGTGTGTGAATGAATGTGTGTGAATATGTCTGAATATGTTTGTGTGTCTGAGAATGTGTGAATGAGTCTGTGTGTGCTTGTGTGAGAATGTGTGTGTGAATGAGTCTATGTGTGTGTAAATTAGTGTGTGAACGAGTGTGAATGACTGAATGAGTCTGCGTGTGTGTGAATGAGTGAGTGAATGAGTGCATGTGTATATGTGTGTGAATGAATGTGGGTGTGAATGAGTCTGTGTGTATATGTGTATGTGAATGAGTGTTTGCGCATATATGAGAGTGTGTATATGAGGGTGTGTGTGAATGAGTCTCTGTATGTGTATATATATGTGTGTGTATATGAGAATGTGTATATGAGTCTGTGTGTATATGAGTGTGTGAATAAGTCTGTATGTGTGTATATATATATGTGTGTGTATATGAGTGTGTGTTTATATGAGTGTGCATATGAGTGTGTGAATGAGTCTCTATATGTATATCTATCTATCTTCTATCTATCTATTCATCTATTCATCTACCATCTACCATCTACCATTTATCATCTATCATCTATCATCTATCATCTATCATCTATCAATCATTCTGACAGGCCACCTAACAGTAGTAGTGAAGTTGGAGATGGTATCAAACAGGAAATTAGAAATGCGTGCGACAAAGGCAAAACTGTTATAATGGGTGACTTCAATCTACATATAGATTGGGTGAATCAAATTGGCAGGGGTGCTGAGGAAGAGGATTTTTTGGAATGTATGCGGGATAGTTATCTAAATCAACATGTAGAGGAACCAACGAGAGAGCAGGCTATTTTAGACTGGGTATTGAGTAATGAGGAAGGGTTAGTTAGCAGTCTTGTTGTACGTGCCCCCTTGGGCAAGAGTGACCATAATATGGTTGAGTTCTTCATTAGGATGGAGAGTGACATTGTTAATTCAGAAACAATGGTTCTGAACTTAAAGAAAGGTAACTTTGAGGGTATGAGACGTGAATTGGCCAAGATTGACTGGCAATTAATTCTACAAGGGTTGACGGTGGACATGCAATGGAAGACATTTAAAGACTGCATGGATGAACTACAAAAATTGTTCATCCCAGTTTGGCAAAAGAATAAATCAGGAAAGGTAGTGCATCCGTGGATAACAAGGGAAATCAGGGATAGTATCAAAGCGAAGGATGATGCGTACAAATTAGCCAGAAAAAGCAGCATACCGGAGGACTGGGAGAAATTCAGAGACCAGCAGAGGAGGACAAAGGGCTTAATTAGGAAAGGAAAAATAGATTATGAAAGAAAACTGGCAGGGAACATAAAAACTGACTGCAAAAGTTTTTATAGATATGTGAAAAGAAAGAGATTAGTTAAAACAAATGTAGGTCCCTTGCAGTCAGAAACGGGTGAGTTGATCATGGGGAACAAGGATATGGCGGACCAATTGAATAACTACTTTGGTTCCGTCTTCACTAAGGAAGACATAAATAATCTGCCGGAAATAGCAGGGGACCGCGGGTCAAAGGAGTTGGAGGAATTGAGTGAAATCCAGGTTAGCCGGGAAGTGGTGTTGGGTAAATTAAATGGATTAAAGGCCGATAAATCCCCAGGGCCAGATAGGCTGCATCCCAGAGTACTTAAGGAAGTAGCTCCAGAAATAGTGGATGCATTAGTAATAATCTTTCAAAACTCTTTAGATTCTGGAGTAGTTCCTGAGGATTGGCGGGTAGCAAACGTAACCCCACTTTTTAAGAAGGGAGGGAGAGAGAAAACGGGGAATTACAGACCAGTTAGTCTAACATCGGTAGTGGGGAAACTGCTAGAGTAAGTTATTAAAGATGGGATAGCAGCACATTTGGAAAGTGGTGAAATCATTGGACAAAGTCAGCATGGATTTACAAAAGGTAAATCATGTCTGACGAATCTTATGGAATTTTTCGAGGATGTAACTAGTAGCGTGGATAGGGGAGAACCAGTGGATGTGGTGTATCTGGACTTCCAGAAGGCTTTCGACAAGGTCCCACATAAGAGATTAGTTTACAAACTTAAAGCACACGGCATTGGGGGTTCAGTATTGATGTGGATAGAGAACTGGCTGGCAAACAGGAAGCAAAGAGTAGGAGTAAACGGGTCCTTTTCACAATGGCAGGCAGTGACTAGTGGGGTACCGCAAGGCTCAGTGCTGGGACCCCAGCTATTTACAATATATATTAATGATCTGGATGAGGGAATTGAAGGCAATATCTCCAAGTTTGCGGATGACACTAAGCTGGGGGGCAGTGTTAGCTGTGAGGAGGATGCTAGGAGACTGCAAGGTGACTTGGATAGGCTGGGTGAGTGGGCAAATGTTTGGCAGATGCAGTATAATGTGGATAAATGTGAGGTTATCCATTTTGGTGGCAAAAACATGAAAGCAGACTATTATCTAAATGGTGGCCGACTAGGAAAAGGGGAGATGCAGCGAGACCTGGGTGTCATGGTACACCAGTCATTGAAAGTGGGCATGCAGGTGCAGCAGGCAGTGAAGAAAGCGAATGGTATGTTAGCTTTCATAGCAAAAGGATTTGAGTATAGGAGCAGGGAGGTTCTACTGCAGTTGTACAGGGTCTTGGTGAGACCACACCTGGAGTATTGCGTACAGTTTTGGTCTCCAAATCTGAGGAAGGACATTATTGCCATAGAGGGAGTGCAGAGAAGGTTCACCAGACTGATTCCTGGGATGTCAGGACTGTCTTATGAAGAAAGACTGGATAGACTTGGTTTATACTCTCTAGAATTTAGGAGATTGAGAGGGGATCTTATAGAAACTTACAAAATTCTTAAGGGGTTGGACAGGCTAGATGCAGGAAGATTGGTCCCGATGTTGGGGAAGTCCAGGACAAGGGGTCACAGCTTAAGGATAAGGGGGAAATCCTTTAAAACCGAGATGAGAAGAACTTTTTTCACACAGAGAGTGGTGAATCTCTGGAACTCCCTGCCACAGAGGGTAGTCGAGGCCAGTTCATTGGCTATATTTAAGAGGGAGTTAGATGTGGCCCTTGTGGCTAAGGGGATCAGAGGGTATGGAGAGAAGGCAGGTACGGGATACTGAGTTGGATGATCAGCCATGATCATATTGAATGGCGGTGCAGGCTCGAAGGGCCGAATGGCCTACTCCTGCACCTAATTTCTATGTTTCTATGTTTCTATTCTATAAAACTCTAGCCCCATCCGTCCAACATCCGTCCGTCCGGCTGCCTGTCTGCCTTTTGATTCGTTGACTTTCTGCCTTTTGATTTGTTGACGGCTGCTCCTTCCTATCAGCTTCCAACACACTTCGAAACAGCTTCCAACACACTTCGAGACAAACTTGCAAGACAGGAACACTCTGAACCTTTCACTGCTGCAGCAGGCAGGGGAGGTGCAATTTGATTTTTTTTTTAATCCACTGCTGAGGGAGGCAGGGGAGTGCTGGAATCTTACATTTATAACCATATAACCATATAACAATTACAGCACGGAAACAGGCCATCTCGACCCCTCTAGTCCGTGCCGAACACATAGTCTCCCCTAGTCCCATATACCTGCGCTCAGACCATAACCCTCCATTCCTTTCCCATCCATATAACTATCCAATTTATTTTTAAATGATAAAAACGAACCTGCCTCCACCACCTTCACTGGAAGCTCATTCCACACAGCTACCACTCTCTGAGTAAAGAAGTTCCCCCTCATGTTACCCCTAAACCTCAGTCCCTTAATTCTCAAGTCATGTCCCCTTGTTTGAATCTTCCCTACTCTCAGTGGGAAAAGCTTTTCCACGTCAACTCTGTCTATCCCTCTCATCATTTTAAAAACCTCTATCAAGTCCCCCCTTAACCTTCTGCGCTCCAAAGAATAAAGCCCTAACTTGTTCAACCTTTCTCTGTAACTTAGTTGCTGAAACCCAGGCAACATTTGGGGACGGCTTCAGTTCCATTGGAGGAGACGAGTGCATGGTGGAATATTGGGTTGGGGGATCACACCATTGGGGGAGCAGACCCAACGGGTCTGCACTTGGTCTAGTATATCTATAAAACTCTCGTGCCATCCGTCCGGCTGCCGTCCGGCTGCCTTTCTGCCTTTTGATTCGTGCCCGATACTCGCAGATGTCCAATCGGAATGGCCGATGCTCGCAGATGTCCAATCGGAATGGATCCATTTACATGTACGGCTGCCGGCTGCATTTCTTCCTTTGATTCCTTGCCACGCCGGATCCAGACGCTCAATCTCCGAGATCTTTTCCATTTCGGTAGAGATTTCGCTTTTCTTTCTAAGTATCTGCTCCTCATTACATTTCGTCGTGTTTAAGTACACGTTTTTAATCACATCCTTCTCCCCCCCCCCCCCCCCCCAGTATTTCACAAATAAACTGGCTTCTCACCCATACAAACAGCCATTTCAGCTTCCAACACACTTCGAAACAAAGCTGCAAGACAGGAACACTGAACTTTTCACTGCTGCAGCAGGCAGGGGAGGTGCAATTTGATTTTTTTTTAAATCCACTGCTGAGGGACGCAGGGGAGTGCTGGAATCTTACTTTTGGGAACGGCTTCAGTTCCATTGGAGGAGACGGGTGCATGGTGGAATATTGGCTTGGGGGATCACACCATTGGGGGAGCAGACCCAACGGGTCTGCACTTGGTCTAGTATATTACTAAAACTCTGTTCTTGACCGCTTTTGGTGATCTGTGCTGCGATTTCCGAGAGAACGCCGCCACCTACGGCCGTCATTTTTGGCCACCTCGCTCAGAGCCCCACTCTGCCGCATGTGTGCCGAGGATTTTTCCTGTCGATGAAATATGACCGAGATATTAATGTTTTTACAACATTCCCCATTCTTTCTGCTGCCCCCGCTGGCTCTACTCCAAGGTGAGTCCCCTGCATATGCTTTTTCAGCCAATTGATATGTATGTTGTTCACCATTCACCATGGTCTGAAGTTTCTTGGCATTTTGTTGGAAAGAGTTTGTAAATTTGTCTATCTATATTGTCTTTGAAATGTATATTGAACATGAAATCCATTTGTATATTTGTCTATTTATATTGTCTTTGAAATGTGTATTGAAAATAAAAAGCATTTGCAAATTTGTCTATCTATATTGTCTTTGAAATGTGTATTGAACATGAAATGCATTTGCAAATTTGCCTATCTATATTGTCTTTGAAATGTGTATTGAACATGAAAGGCATTTGCAAATTTATCTATCTATATTGTCTTTGAAACGTGTATAGAACATGAAATTCATTTGTATATTGTCTATCTATATTGTCTTTGAAATGTGCATTGAACATGAAATGCATTTGTTATTGTTATAAAGCGTTTGCAAATTTGTTTCTCTTGGATTTTAAAATGGTTGCACCCGTTTTCAGGTGACTAAAGCATGATGTCTGTATTGTCTTTGAAATGTTTATGTAAATTAAAATGCATTTGTTGCAACGTTTTCAGGTGGAATAAAGCTTTTTATTTGGACCAGAACTGTGTTTAAATTTAAAATTGGCGCTCATTTTGTGATTTTGGCGGTTGCAAGATGGCGGCGATGACGTAATTTCCGGTGATCGGTAAGCCGGCGGCGATGACGTCATTTCCGGTAGGAGGCAAGATGGCGGCGATGACGTTATTTCCGGTCGGAGGGAAGATGGCGCTGCCTGCTGAAGACGGAGTGCACGAGGTGTTGAATAATTCTACAGAATTGGTAAGTGTTGCAGCAAAAGCTGCATTGTGTTTCAGCCAAAGCTGCATTGTGTTTCAGCCAAAGCTGCATTGTCTTTCAGCCAAAGCTGCATTGTGTTTCAGCCAAAGGTGCATTGTCTTTCAGCCAAAGGTGCATTGTCTTTCAGCCAAAGGTGCATTGTCTTTCAGCCAAAGGTGCATTGTCTTTCAGCCAAAGCTGCATTGTGTTGCAGCATTGTGTTTCAGCCACAGACTACAACAGGATTTGAAGATTCGTTCAAATATTCGGCTGCTTTCTCTATGGTAAGTCTGTTTGTTGGACGTTATTTAAAAGCAGCATTTTGTTTCAGCAAAAGACTCTACAGCAAGATTTGAATATTAGTTTTACACAGTGTATTTTAGTGTTGTGTGTGTGAATGCGGGTGTGAATATATATATATATATATATATATATGTGTGTGAATATATATGTGTGTGTGAATATATATATATGTGTGAATGTGTGTGTGTGTGAATATATATGTGTGTATATGATTGTGTGAATATATATGTGTGTGTGAATATATGTGTGAATATATATGTGTTTGTGTGTGTGAATATATATGTTTGTGTGTGTGAATATATATATATGTGTGTGTGTGTGTGTGAATATATAGTTGTGTGTGTGTGAATATATATGTGTGTGTGTGAATGTGTGTGTGTGTGTGCGTGTGAATATATATGTTGTGTGTGTGTGTGAAATAATATAGTATTTCGTAGTTCAGAGCTTAATTAAGTTGAAGCTGTTCCTCAATGTAGATGTTACCGTTTTCAGTTTACAAAAGTCAGTCAGTCAGTCTAAAGGGCATGAGTTAATCCCAAGGCAGTGAGTGAATCCACAGGTCATGAGTAAATCGCTCACTGCTCCCTCACCTCCACTGGCTATAGGATGCACCCCCTACTGAAGACGCCCTCATCCCCTGCATGAGCCCCCCCCCCATTTCTCATCAGCTCACGAGAACCCCTGCCTGAAGCTGTGCCCCACCCTTGGCTGCATGATGTTTACCACCCCCCCCCCCCACCCCACCCTGACAGCCCCCACCTCAAAAAAATGTTTTGCACAAAATCTTCAGTTCATTAACAACTGAAATTGTCTTTAGGCTGCTTTTTCAACATCATGTCAGGAAATGTTAGAGGTCAAGGTGATGTGGCTATTGCTGTGGTATCATATAACCATATAACAATTACAGCACGGAAACAGGCCATCTCGACCCTTCTAGTCCGTGCCGAACACATAATCTCCCCTAGTCCCATATACCTGCGCTCAGACCATAACCCTCCATTCCTTTCCCATCCATATAACTATCCAATTTATTTTTAAATGATAAAAACGAACCTGCCTCCACCACCTTTACTGGAAGCTCATTCCACACAGCTACCACTCTCTGAGTAAAGAAGTTCCCCCTCATGTTACCCCTAAACTTCAGTCCCTTAATTCTCAAGTCATGTCCCCTTGTTTGAATCTTCCCTACTCTCAGTGGGAAAAGCTTATCCACGTCAACTCTGTCTATCCCTCTCATCATTTTAAAGACCTCTATCAAGTCCCCCCTTAACCTTCTGCGCTCCAAAGAATAAAGCCCTAACTTGTTCAACCTTTCTCTGTAACTTAGTTGCTGAAACCCAGGCAACATTCTAGTAAATCTCCTCTGTACTCTCTCTATTTTGTTGACATCCTTCCTATAATTAGGCGACCAAAATTGTACACCATACTCCAGAATTGGCCTCACCAATGCCTTGTACAATTTTAACATTATATCCCAACTTCTATACTCAATGCTCTGATTTATAAAGGCCAGCACACCAAAAGCTTTCTTTACCACCCTATCTACATGAGATTCCACTTTCAGGGAACTGTGCACAGTTATTCCCAGATCCCTCTGTTCACCTACATTCTTCAACTCACTACCATTTACCATGTACGTCCTATTTTGATTTTTCCTGCCAAGATGTAGCACCTCACACTTATCAGCATTAAACTCCATCTGCCATCTTTCAGCCCACTCTTCCAACTGGCATAAATCTCTCTGTAGACTTTGAAAATCTACTTCATTATCCACAACCCCACCTATCTTAGTATCATCTGCATACTTACTAATCCAATTTACCACACCATCATCCAGATCATTGATGTACATGACAAACAACAGTGGACCCAACACAGATCCCGGTGGCACCCCACTCGTCACTGGCCTCCAACCTGACAAACAACCATCCACCATTACTCTCTGGCATCTCCCATTCAGCCACTGTTGAATCCATCTTGCTACTCCACCATTAATACCCAACCATTGAACCATCTTAACCAACCTTCCATGAGGAACCTTGTCAAAGGCCTTACTGAAGTCCATATACACAACATCCACTGCTTTACCCTCATCAATTTCCGAGTAACATCTTCAAAAAATTCAAGAAGATTAGTTAAACATGACCTTCCAGGCACAAATCCATGTTGACTGTTCCTAATCAGACCCTGTTTATCCAGATGCTTATATATATTATCTCTAAGTATTCTTTCCATTAATTTGCCCACCACTGACGTCAAACTAACAGGTCTATAATTGCTAGGTTTACTCTTAGATAGATAGATAGATAGATAAATACTTTATTAATCCCCTTATTCAGGGGAAATTCTGATGTCCTTGCAGCACACTAATAAAAATACAACACAGTATTCATAAAGAAATTCAACACCAAAACATCCCCCCACAGTGATTCCCACTGTGGGGGAAGGCACAAAGTCCAGTCCCCATCCTCTTGTCCACCCATAGTCGGGCCTATTGAGGCCTCCACAGTCGCCGCCACGGCGCCCGATGTTCTCGCCGGGTGATGGTACTCCGGCGTCGGGAGAACCCCCAGCAGCTTGGGGTGCCAGGAACGGCCGCCTTCCCACCGGAGCCTGCGGCTTCCAAGCCAACAGACCACGCCAGACGGAGCTCCGCACACTGGTGATCTCGGCGAGATGTAAGTTCAAACGTCTTAGACCCCTTTTTAAACAATGGAACAACATGCGCAGTACGCCAATCCTCTGGCACTATTCCCGTTTCTAATGACATTTGAAATATTTCTGCCATAGCCCCTGCTATTTCTACACTAACTTCCCTCAATGTCCTAGGGAATATCCTGTCCGGACCTGGAGACTTATCCACTTTTATATTTCTCAAAAGTGTCAGTACTTCCTCTTCTTTGATCCTCATAGTTTCCATAGCTACTCTACTTGTTTCCCTTACCTCACATAATTCAATATCCTTCTCCTTGGTGAATACCGAAGAAAAGAAACTGTTCAATATCTCCCCCATCTCTTTTGGCTCTGCAGATAGTTGGCCACTCTGACTCTCTAATGGACCAATTTTATCCCTCGTTATCCTTTTGCTATTAATATAGCGGTAGAAACCCTTCGGATTTACTTTTACCTTACTTGCCAAAGCAACCTCATATCTTCTTTTAGCTTTTCTAATTTCTATCTTAAGATTCTTTTTACATTCTTTATACTCCTCAAGCACCTCATTTACTCCATGCTGCCTATAATTATTGTAGATCTCCCTCTTTTTCCGAACCAAGTGTCCAATTTCCCTTGAAAACCATGGCTCTTTACAATTTTTACGATTTCCTTTCAACCGAACAGGGACATAAAGATTCTGTACTCTTAAAATGTCACCTTTAAATGTACTCCATTTCTCTTCCACATCTTTCCCATAAAACAAACTGTCCCAATTCACTCCTTTTAAATCCTTTCGCATCTCCTCAAAGTTAGCCTTTCTCCAATCAAAAATCTCAACCCTAGGTCCAGTTTTGTCCCTCTCCGTAATTATATTGAAACTAATGGTATTGTGATCACTGGACCCGAACTGTTCCCCAACGCATACCTCTGCCACCTGACCCATCTCATTTCCTAACAGGATGTCCAGTACCGCCCCTTCTCTAGTAGGTACTTCTATGTATTGTTGCAAAAAACTATCCTGCACACATTTTACAAACTCCAACCCATCCAGCCCATTTACAGAATGTGTTTCCCAGTCTATGCCTTTGAAATCTCCCACAATCACTACCTTGTGCTTACTACTAATATCTGCAATCTCCTTACATATTTGCTCTTCCAATTCTCGCTCCCCATTTGGCGGTCTATAATACACCCCTATAAGTGTTGCTACCCATTTCCCATTTCTCAGTTCCACCCAAATAGCCTCCCTAGACGAGCCCTCTAATCTATCCTGCCAAAGCACTGCTGTCTTCCCTGATAAGCAATGCAACACCTCCACCTCTTGCCCCTCCAATTCTATCACACCTGAAGCAACGAAATCCTGGAATATTTAGTTTCCAATCACAGCCCTCCTGCAACCATGTTTCACTGATCGCCACAACATCATACTTCCAGGTGTCAATCCAGGCTCTAAGTTCATCCACTTTTCTTACAATGCTCCTAGCATTAAAATATACACATTTAAGAAACCCACCCTCTCTTATTCTCTGATTATTTTCTTTTTCTTCTCTCTCCCCTACATTTTGGGTCAGATTGCTACCATTCTCTGCCCCCTGCTTCACACACTGACTGCTAGCTTTCCCAATTTGAGTCCCTCCCCCCATCCATACTAGTTTAAAGTCTCCCCAGTAGCCTTTGCAAATCTCCCCGCCAGGATATTGGTCCCCCTTGAGTTCAAGTGCAACCCGTCCTTTTTGTACAGGTCGCACCTTCCCCAAAAGAGGTCCCAATGATCCAGAAACTTGAATCCATACCCACTGCACCAGTCCCTCATCCACGCATTTATCCTCCACCTCGCTCGATTCCTACTCTCACTGTCGCGTGGCACAGGCAGTAATCCTGAGATTGTTACCTTTCCAGTCCTTCTCCTTAACTCTCTACCTAACTCCCTAAATTCTTCTTTCAGGACCTCTTCTCTTTTTTTAGCTATGTCGTTGGTACCTATATGCACCACAACCTCAGGCTCCTCTCCCTCCCTCTGGGATAGCAGCTACATTTCTGCCTGGTGGAAGAACTACACATTCTCGATTTAAGATACCCATCCAAGTGGCCGAGGATACATTGTGCAACATCGAGAAGAACTCTAAGATGGCACATTTCACGAGGCAAGTGAAAGTCATTGTTTGGGATGAATGTCCAATGATTAGGAGAGAATGGTTTGAAGTTGTGGACAGAACTTTTCCAGATGTCTTCAGCAGCACCAAGCATTTTGGTGCCCCCCCCCCCTGCCAGTACAGGCCTCAGTGACTGAGCTGCCAGTCCTCAGTGACTGAGCTGCCAGCCCAAAAATCCATTCCGCCCACAAAGTCCATACTGGCCCTCTGGAAACCAGTACCTATGGCCCAACATACTAGCTCAACAGAAATATGAAGGGAAATGTCAAAGGTTTCCTGAAGGATGGAACATCGCCCAAGAATGTTGTCATTAATAGCGTGCTTCAATGAATGATGACTTCTGAGGTATTCTCAGATTTTCCTTCTTAAAATTTTTAAAAAGTGGGATGACATTTGCAATCCTCTAATCCACAGGAACGGATGCTGAATCTATAGAATATTGGAAAATGGTCACCAATACGTCCACGATTTCTAGAGCCACTTCCTTAAGTACCCTGGGATGCAGACCATCAGGCCCTGGGGTTTCATCAGCCTTCATTCACATCAGCCGACCCAACACCATTTCCTGCCTAATGTGGATTTCCTTCAGTTCCTGACACACCAGATCCTCTGCCCACTAGTACATCAGGAAGATTGTTTGTGTCCTGCTTAGTGAAGATGGATCCAAAGTCCCTATTCAACTCATCTGACATATCCTTGTTCCGCATAATAAATTCACCATTTTCAGTCTTTACGGGTCCAACGTTGGTGTTAACTAATGTTTTCCTCTGCTATACAAAATGTGCCGTTATTACTACTTTAGTAATTGACTCTAGCATCTTCCCACCACCACTGTCACACTAACTGGTCTATAATTCCCCGTCATCCCTACAACCTGAAATAGTAACATTTGCAGCTATGATAGTAACAGCCATACCTCCAACTCAGGTCGGCATGGAAAGACTGTTCTCCGCACTGAAAATAATTAAATCAGATTTAAGGGCTTCAATGAAAGAGGATCTGGTAGAAGCAATTCTGTTCCGAAGGATGTTATTAAACAAATTCAAGGTACACTTTGGCAACTTTTTTTTCTCTTCACTTACCTAAAGAAGCTTTTACTACCCTCCTTTATATTCTTGGCTAGCTTGCCTTCGCACTTCATCTTTTCTCCCCATTTTGCCTTTTTGGTTATCTTCTGTTGCTCTTTAAACATTACCCATTCCTCCTGCTTCCCGTTCATCTTTGTTTCGTTGTACTTCTCTTTTTATTTTATACTGTCCATGACATCCCTTACTCCCCTTGGAATCTTTCTTCCTCTTAGGAATGAACTGTTCCTGCACCTTCTGTATTATTCCCAGAAATACCTGCCATTGTTGTTCCATTGTCATCCCTGCTAGGGTATATTTTCAGTCAACTTTGGACAGCTCCTGGCTCCTCCCTCATGGCTCCATAGTCCCCCTTGTTCAACTGTAGCACTGACACCTCGGATTTATCCTTCTCCCTCTCAAATTGTAGATTAAAATTTATCACATTAGTCTAGGCCTCCCTGATGTAGTTTGGCCTAGTTCTGCCCTCCTCGGCCTACCGAGTCCCAGAGCAGCCGTCCCAGGACTGTTTGAGCCCAATCCAACGTGTTTATGTTTGGTGGTGGAGAAACTCAGCAGGTGCAGCAGCATCTATGGAGCGAAGGAAATAGGCGACGTTTCGGGCCGAAACCCTTCTTCAGACTGATGGGGGGTAGGGGGGAGACGGAAGGAAAAAGGGAGGAGGAGGAGCCCGAGGGCGGGGGGATGGGAGGAGACAGCTCGAGGGTTAAGGAAGGGGAGGAGACAGCAAGGGCTAGCAAAATTGGGAGAATTCAACGTTCATGCCATCAGGACGCAACCTACCCAGGCGGAATATGAGGTGCTGTTCCTCCAATGTCCGGTGTTGCTCACTGGCAATCGTTTCGCCGAACACCTCCGCTCAGTCCGCAATAACCTACCTGAACTCCCGGTGGCTCAGCACTTCAACTCCCCCTCCCATTCCCAATCTGACCTCTCTGTCCTGGGTCTCCTCCATTGCCAGAGTGAGCAACACCGGAAATTGGAGGAACAGCACCTCATATTCCGCCTGGGTAGCTTGCGTCCTGATAGCATGAACGTTGAATTCTACGAATTTTGCTCCGAACCTCGTCTCTAACTGCACACCCTCTGTGATCCCCCCGGCCCTCCAACTGTACGACCACATCCTTACCCAGACTCGATACCACAGCCACAGCCACATTTGCTTCCTCGGGGCCTGCCTGTGCCTCCATCTCATACCCATGGCTTCCAGCTCCAGTTCCCTACCTCCCAGTTCGGACCCCAACCGGACCATCGGTACCGACTGGCTATCCACCGGCATACCCAGCAATTCTCCAACCGGGCACTGAGATCCACCCTGGTCCCGATGCGCCGGCACCAGCAGGACCTCGCATCGACACTCCCTGAACTTCAGGCCTCACTAACCCATATCTGCAACGGACCCCAATTATATTTAATCCGCCTGAAGATCCACCTCTTCAATCAAAAATTCCTGGCCTACCTTAATTCCACCAAGGATCTTAAATTATCCCGCCTCCAGGCCGCTCCCGACGCCCCGCGACTTGACCACCAGCAGACTCCAGGCCCCAACTCCGGCCTGCATCGCCTGCCCGAGTCCCGCGATGCCATCTTGGCCACGAGGAGCGCCTTCAATACTCACCAAGACGCCGCCTTCACCGACCTCCACATCGATGCCGCCGCCGACCCTCACCTGCCTACCGATGATGCCCACCCTCGCCGCTTCTACGGTAACTTGGACCCCCTCCCCATCGCTGATTCCTCCGACCCTCGCCGCCCTCCGGGACCGCCCAGCCTCATCGCCGCACCGGGCCCACCCGGCATCGCCGCCGGACCGGGCCCACCCTGCATCGTCAGCGGACCGGGCCCACTGAACATCGCCGCCGCACTGGGCCCGCCTAACACCGCCGCCGCACTGGGCCCATCCAGCATCGTCGCCGGACTGGGCCCACGGAACATCGCCGCCGCACTGGGCCCGCCTAACACCGCCACCGGACCGGGGCTCCCCCAACATGGCCGCAGCAACGCACCCGACTCATCTCGCCGCCGACCATCCGCCCACCGGGACCTCCTACACATCGCCCGCGGACCCCGACTCAACTGCCACCGGACTCCGACCATCGGGTCCGTTGACTCGCGCCACTCCAGCAACCCACAGCCGTCGCCTTACCTGGAGCCTGGACTCTGCACTGGGCCTGGAGCCTCCACGCTGCTCACTCCCACTCTCCTGGGCTCAACTCCACTGGGTCCTAGTGCCCGTCTGCCCAGCCTTGCTAACCTCAGTGGCTGTTCCACTGACTCTCCCCATCCCCCTCCAACCATGTCACCCCCGCTCTTTCCCACCCACATTACAGCCCTCTCACCCCCCACCCCCTGACCACCCACCACCCCCTCAACACCCACAGCCCCCCCCCCCCTACACATCGCCCTGTCCCCAGTCCACCCACCTGCCTTCCTCTGGCCCCAACTCCCATCCCTGCCGGGTGTTCACCATCCCCCCCGACCTCCCCCTCTCCCACACCGAATGGTCTGTCCTCAGCAGAGGTCTTACCTTTGTCCCCCTCCGACCCCATCTCAATGATTCCGCGCCCACCATGCTTGGAGCGCTTCTAACGTCGCCTCCGCCTCACAGTGCACTTCCATGGGAAGGAGTCCTCGCCCCTTTTTCCCGTCTCCAACGCACCCCCTCTTCGTGGAACCCCCTCGTAACGTCCCGGCTCTGGAACTCTTTATCCAGAACTGCCGCCGCGACGTCAACCGCCTCAACTTCTCCACTCCCCTGTCTCACTCCAATCTCTCCCCCTCTGAACGCACTGCCATTGAATCACTCCGCAAAAACCCAGATTGGGGCATCAAACCAGCCGACAAGGGAGGTGCCGTGGTAGTCTGGCGCGTCGATCTCTACAAAGCTGAGGCCACGCGCCAACTCTCGGACACCTCCTCCTACTTACCCTTGGACCATGACCCCACTGACGAGCACCAGGCCACCATATCTAGCACCATCACCGACTTCATCAATTCCCACGCCCTGCCCGACCAAGCTTCCAACCTCATCGTTCCCCAGCCCCGCACGGCCCGTTTTTACCTTCTCCCCAAAATCCACAAACCCGGCTCTCCCGGCAGACCCAGCCTGTTCGTGCCCCACCGAACTAATCTCCACATACCTTGACTCCATACTATCCCCCTTGGTCAAATCCCTTCCCACCTATGTTCTAGACACCTCAGACACTCTGCCGCCTCCACGCATTACACTCTCTAGGCCCTCACCCCCTCATCTTCACCATGGATGTCCACTCACTCTACACCTCCATCCCCCACCAGGATGGCCTCAAAGCCCTCCGGTTCTTCCTCGACCAGAGGAGCAACCTATACCCAGCCACTGACACTCTCCTCCGCCTAGCGGAGTTGGCCTCACCCTCAACAACTTTATGTTTGACTCCTCCCATTTCCTCCAAACACAAGGCGTAGCTATGGGCACACGCATGGGCCCCAGCTACGCCTGCCTCTTTGTCGGGTACGTTGAACAATCCTTGTCCAATACGTTCCAGGGCCCCATTCCCGACCTCTACCTCCGTTACATTGACGACTGCTTTGGGGCAACCTCCTGCACCTACACACAACTGACTGACTTCATCCACTTCACCACCAACTTCCATCCGGCACTCCAATACACCTGGACCATTTCCGACACTTCCCTACCATTCCTTGACCTCACCATCTCCATCGCAGGGGACAGACTTCTGACCGACATACACTACAAACCAACTGACTCACATGGCTATCTGGACTACACGTCTCCCCACCCTGCCCCCTGTAAGGACTCCATCCCCTACTCCCAATTCCTCCGCCTACGCCACATCTGTTCCCAGGATGAGACATTCCATACCAGGGCATCGGAAATGTCCTCGTTCTTCAGGGAACGGGGATTCGCCTCCGCCACCATAGATGAGGCTCGCACCAGGGTCTCATCCATACCCCGCAACACTGCTCTCTCTCCCCATCCCCGCACTCGCAACAAGGGCAGAGTCCCCCTGGTCCTCACCTTTCACCCCACCAGCCGGCAAATACAACACATAATCCTCCGCCATTTCCGCCACCTCCAACGTGACCCCACCACTCGCCACATCTTCCCATCTCCCCATATGTCTGCCTTCCGCAAAGACCGCTCCCTCCGCAACTCCCTTGTCAATTCTTCCCTTCCCTCCCGTACCACACCCTCCCCGGGCACTTTCCGTTGCAACCGCAAGAAATGCAACACCTGTCCCTTCACCTCCCCCCTCCACTCCATTCAAGGACCCAAGCAGTCGTTCCAGGTGCGACAAAGGTTCACCTGTATCTCCTCCAACCTCATCTACTGCATCCGCTGCTCTAGATGTCAGCTGATTTATATCGGGGAGACAGCGGAGGTTGGGCGATCGTTTCGCCGAACAGCTCCGCTCAGTCCGCAATAACCTACCTGAACTCCCGGTGGCTCAGCACTTCAACTCCCCCTCCCATTCCTAATCCGACCTCTCTGTCCTGGGTCTCCTCCATTGCCAGAGTGAGCAACACCGGAAATTGGAGGAACAGCACCTCATATTCCGCCTGGGTAGCTTGCGGACGATGGTATGAACGTTGAATTCTCCCAATTTTGCTAGCCCTTGCTGTCTCCTCCCCTTCCTTAACCCTCGAGCTGTCTCCTCCCATCCCCCCCACCCTCTGGCTCCTCCTCCCGTTTTCCTTCCTTCTCCCCCCCCCCCCCCACCCCTCATCAGTCTGAAGAAGGGTTTCGGCCCGAAACGTCGCCTATTTCCTTCGCTCCATAGATGCTGCTGCACCCGCTGAGTTTCTCCAGCAATCTTGTGTACCTTCGATCTTCCAGCATCTGCAGTTGCTTCTTGAACACAACTGTTTATGTTTGGTGGCTAGATTCAATTTGCACCCTTTGTCCAGGCTACTGTTTGGGAGCCTGTAGACAATTCCCATCAGTCTTTTTATCCATACTGACTCCACATCTCCCGATTCCATGTCATCCCTCGCAAGGGACTGAATTTCATTCCTTACCAACAGAGCTACCCATCCCCTCTGCCCACCTGTCTGTCTTTTCAATAGAACGTATGCCCTTGACTATTCAGTTCCCAGCCCTGGCCCTCTTGCACCCATGGCTCTGTAATTCCCACAACATTATACTTGACAATTTCTAACCGAGCCACAAGCTCGTCCACTTCATTTCTTATTATTTGTGCATTCATATATAATAATAATAAATTTAATTTTTATAGCGCTTTTCTAAGACTCAAAGGACCAGGACCCGCCCCCTCCTTGCGTCCGACCAATTAGAACCGCGTCCTCGCCGCAGGAGACCGCATCCTATAGGCCGAGCCACCGCCAGGTGGCGCTACAGTCGGAGGACCAGACACGCTGCACTGCGGCCTCCCGCCGCCAGGTGGCGCTACCATCGGAGGACCAGTGGTCGCCCCTTGACCCCGCGGCTCCTACACCACGTGGGGGGGGGGGGGGGCAAAATAAGAGCAGCTGCAGATGCTGCAAACCTGAGATAAAACCTCAAGGGGGGGCAGACCAAAGATCTTAGAGCAAGATGGGCTACTCCTGTGAAATACAATGGGCTGGAGTACAAGAGTACAACGGTACAAGAACTGTTCCAGAGCCGCTGTCTGAAAAAAGCTCAGAAATTGCTAAGGACAAACTGCACCCCCTCCACATACACCTGGATCTCCTGCCATCAGGCAAGAGATATCGAAGCATCAAAGCACAGACCACAAGACTGCTAAACAGTTTCCGACCACAGGCTGTGAGGCTGCTACACAGTCACTCTACTCACAGTCACTTGATTCTGCGGCTGGCACGGACACTTTAATAACTGACACTGGCCACTTTAATATCTGGCACTGGCCACTCAAATCAGCTGCCCCGGACATTTTTATGATTGGGTTATTGTATTTTAACATTGTGTTTTACCTGCTTTTAACTATTTATACTGTTCCATCAGGGACTGGATTGTTTTTAGTGTTATTATGGGTGAAATGTTTTTAAATTTCATGTGCGATGCTCCGCTATTCCCTGGGAAACGTCTTTTCATTTAGCACTGTACACTGTTGCTTGCAAGATGACAATAAAGGTTGATTGATTGATTGATTGATTGACGTGTAGTAGCTACGGAGGGGATCCTGGGCATTTCCCCCCGCCCATTTTAGTAACCGGAGCCTACCTGACCCGACCCGACTCGCAGTGTAATCAATGTTGCGGGGCAACAGTTTGTGTGTGTGATATAGGGTTAGATTCATAATTCTGTCAGTTCATACTTCTTGTCAAGAATAAAATTTGACTGGTAATTGTCTTTTTTTATGTTTTTTAAATCATTTCTTTTTAAATGGCTCACAAGCAGTGTTTGAGTTGCTTTTGTAGTAACCGGAACCGACCCGACTCGCAGGGTAATTGACATTGCGGGGGAAGTTTTTGTGTGTGATATAGGGTTAGATTCATAATTCTGTTAGTTCATAATTCTGTTAATTCTTGTTCGAGAATAAAATGTTTATAAACACACATACATGAATGCGATATAAATGTATATAATCACATAACACACACACTTATATTTCTTCTGATCCAATTATGAACTTTATTTCAGACTAGACAAGGGACATTAAATAAGAAACATAGTAAACCTCCCCGCAACTTCACACACACTAGGCCTTATCCCACTCCTCAACTCTCCCCCCCTCCCCGGCACTCCCTCGCCTGCCCCCACACTACAATGTCTCCCCGTTCCTATGCCCCTCTCCCCGCTGCGCCGGGCCGCGCACCCCCTTTCCCCGCTGCCCCGGGCCGCGCACCCACTCTCCCCGCTGCCCCGGGCCCCACACTCCCTCTTCCCGCTGCGGAAACAAAGATCCGATCTTTGGCCGGAAGCAAGATGGCGGAACAAGATTGCGGGGACTGGTTGCTAAAATGGGTTCTATAATCACCCATGAATCCGTCCATGAGCGTACTACCCGTTTGCGTGAGAGTAACCCATCTTGCTCCGCTATAAGATCTTTGGGCCAGACTACAAAATGCTGCAGTAACTCAGTGACACGGGCAGCATCTCTGGAGAGAAGGAATGGGCGACGTTTCAAGGTCGAGACTCGTCCTCAGACTGAGAGTCGCAGGAGTGATATCGACGGGGATGTGGAGTGAAAAGCTTCTACATAGAAACATAGACAATAGGTGCAGGAGGAGGCCATTCGGCCCTTCAAGCCAGCACCGCCATTCAATATGATCACGGTTGATCATCCAAAATCAATACCCCATTCCTGCTTTCTCCCCATATTCCTTGATTCCGTTAGCCCCAAGAGCATAATCTAACTCTTGAAAACATCCTGTGAATTGGCCTCTACTGCTTTCTGTGGCAGAACATTCCACAGGTTCACAACTCTCTGGGTAAAAACATTTTTCCTCATCTCAGTCCTAAATCACCTACCTCTTATTCTTAAACTGAGGAACCTGGTTCTGATTAACAAAACATTGGGAACACGTGTCCTGCATCTACCCTGTCCAATCCCTTAATGGTGTTATATGTGATTATACGATCCCCTCTGATCCTAAATTCCAGTGAATTCAAGCCCCGCCGACCAATTCTTACATCATGTCAGTCCCGCCATCCCGGGAATTAACCTGGTGAACTGAACCTGTTTTTCCTCAAGATCAAGCATGTCCTCCCTTAATTGAATTGAATTGAATTGAATTCCTTTATTGTCATTCAGACCTTACGGTCTGAACGAAATTTCGTGCCTGCAGTCATACATACAATCATACAATAATAAACAACACTAAACTCAAATTAACACCCACCACAGTGTATCCTCCAAACACCTCCTCACTGTGGTGGAGGCAAAAATCTTAGGGCTGCAGTCTCTTCCCTCCTCTTCTCCCTCTGCGCTGAGGCGATTCCCCACCGGGCGATGGCACAAACAGTCCCGCGGCTCACCGAACCCCGCAAACGGGCCGGCTCAAACACCGCGGCCCGGGGTGGTCGAAGCTGCCGCCCTCCAGTCCAGCGGTCGCAGCCGCTGGCCCGCGGCTGAACCCCGGACTCAGGTCATAGCCGCCAGAACGCCGTCCCAGCCACCGGAGCACCGTTCCAGCCCCGAGCCGGATCGCCCTCACGTGAGTGCCGTTCCTCCCTCGAGCTGGGCCGCTCCGACGGGAGCGCCATTCCACCCTCGGGATGGGCCGCTCCGACGGGAGCGCCACAGCCCCTCACGGGAGAGTCTCAGCCCCTCGCCAGGCCGCCCTCACGGGAGCGTCACATCCCCTCACGGGAACCAAAATTGCACACAATACTCCAGGTTATGGCCTCACCAGGGCCCTGTATAACTGTAGAAAGGGCTCTTCGCTCCTCAACTAAACTCCCCTCATTATGAAGCCATTAGCTCTCTTCACTGCCCACTGTATCTACTGCATACTTTCAGTGACTGATGTACAAGAACACCCAGGTCTTGTTGTACTTCCCATTTTCCTAACTTGACACCATTCAGCTAATAGAGTGCTGGAGTAACACCTTACACTTATCTCTGTGTCTCCCTCTCCTGTGACTCAGTCTGAAGAAGGGTCACGACCCAAAACGTCGCCTATTCCTTCTGTTCATAGATGCTGCCTCACCCGCTGAGTTACTCTAGCACTTTTTGTCAACTTCATTCTGATGAAGGTTCTTTATCACCAGAGATGCTGCCTGTCCCGATGAGTTACTCCAGCATTTTGTGTCTGTCTGTGGAGAACTTGTATAGCGGACGTTTTCTGGATCACGACCCTTCTATAAACATGAAACATTGCCTATCCACATTGACCAGAGATGCTGCCTGAACCAGCATCTGTAGTTCCTTGTGTCTGCCAAAGATAGGCATAAAGTGCTGGGAGAAAAAATATCGGCAACCTTTCAGGTCAGGACACTTGGCTACTTGTCAAACTTTGAGAAGATAAATGTAATTCTCTGGTTTTAGTTATCTATTCAACAACGCAGGGCCGGCCTTAAGCCAATTGGACCAATTGCTCCCAATTGGACCCCCCGCCTAATGGGGCCCCGCGCCCCCCGGGTGGAGGGGAGGAGAGTGAGGTGGAGAGTGAGTGGAGGGGGAAAGAAAGAGGTAGACGGGGAGCGGGGTGTGAGGGGTGTATGGAGAAGGGGGTGAGGGTGAGAGGGGGAGGTGGATCGTTCCCTCACGATCCAGGGGCAGCGCTCTAGCCCCTCCAGTCGCCGTGCTTCACGCACACAGCTCCTGCTCCACCCCTCTCTCTCCCCGGGGAGACGCGGTGAAAAATACAGGGAGGACCGGGCCGGGGTTTGGAGCAACGTTTACAAACCTCGGCCTCAGCTCATACCCGCCCGCCCGGACCCCGGCATCCGCTCCCACCACCAGCCCTCTCCCTCCCTCCCTTCTGTCCTTCCCTTCCCTCCCTCCCTTCCCTTCTTCCGTCCCTCCCTTCTCTCCTTCCCTCCCTCCCTCCTCTCTCTCTTTTTCCTTCTCTCCTTCACTCCCTCCCTTCCTTCTTCCTCTCCTTCCCTCCATCCCTCCCTTCTTTCTCTACTTCCCCCCTCCCTTCTCTCCTTCCTCCCTTCTCTCCAAAGATCTCCGCTATAGGATCGTTGCTTCTCTCCCTCCCTTCTCTCATTCCCAACCACACACATCACGCACAGACAACTAACACATACACAACTAACACACAAACACAACTAAGTTAGGATGGGGTAGGAGCCCAAAGGGTAGGATGGGGCTGAAGCCCAAAATTTAATGCCTGGACTGGTTTTTCACCAATGGTTATTGTTTTTCCAGGATCTAGTTAATAAATGTGTTTTTTTCCATTTCGCAGTCAGTAAAACAAGTGGTATCGTAACTATGTACTTTTCAGAGGTGATCTACAATTTTGTTTGTTACTTGTAGGCTTACATGTGTGCAATTTGATATTAAAATGTAGCTTAGATCTGTCTGGTCCATTTACTCGCAGGCACTTTTTAAGCGCACATTTTTATTACTTTCCATTCTACCATGGAGATATAAATTCATTAATAGACTTTATTTATATTTCTATGATTCTACAGACCTTGGCTTGGAACCTGGGGCTCACCAAAATTGTTCCCAATTGGACCCCGCACTTCCTAAGGCCGGCCCTGGAACAACCTACCTCCCTTTTATTGATGTTTAAGAAGGAACTGCAGATACTGGAAAATCGAAGGTAGATAAAAATGCTGGAGAAACTCAGCGGGTGAGGCAGCATCTAAGGACAACGTTTCGGGCTGAAACCCTTCTTCAGACTCCCTTCTTCATACGTTGCCTATTTCCTTCACTCCATAGATGCTGCCTCACCCGCTCAGTTTCTCCAGCATTTTTGTCTACCGTCCCTTTTATTGATAGCAGCATGAATATTGATTTATCTAACTTCAAGTAACCCTAACATCCCATCTCTCTCCATCCCTGCCCCACCCAAGTCATACCAGAATCAGTCATCTTGTCGAGTCTCGTTGTCTGTAACTCAATTTCACCTCACCCACAGCGAACAGTGGCCTGTTTCCTTTAACATCGTCAATGTTATTGCATTTCTTGAGCATCTGCTTTGTTCTGTCATTTTCACATCGCCATTTTACTTCCCAATGGCAGTGGCCTGCGCAGTTTGCTGGCATTTAGCGTTGGCGGAATCAGGCCCAATGGCGAGGTCTCGTATCCTGATGCTACGCCACCGATCTACCCATCTACTGACGGACTTTCTCTTCCCTCACGAGCTGCAGCTGCAGACCTACCCCTGGTTGTGTCTCCAGCTCCCTCACCACCACACTCGGTGCCACGCTCGCCTGCCTCGCTGTGTTTGTCCCCCAGGTCCCCAATGCTCCCGCCGCACGGGACCCCGACATTCTCGCCAGTGAAGGGAGGAGATGCGGCTCTGTACCGTACGCGCACGGGACGGGTTTGTAGGCCGACCCTTAAATACAAAGACGTTGTTTGAACCACCTGAATTCCCTTGTATGCGCTATTAGCATTTTCGGTCACATTATTAATCAGTCAGCACCTAGTAGCGGGCTTATACATATATATCCTGTCATATATTAGTCCTGACAAAAAACAAATGTTAGTTGGAGGTCTTTTATGTGGTGGGTGGGGAATGGGAAGGGGGAAACTTTATTTCCTAGTCCATACCTGGTCGGAGAGGCGGCTTCTATCCGAGCAGCTTCTTCGCCCCTTCCTCGCGGCCTACCTTCGGAACTGGAGCGGCGTTTCCTGTCGGGACCGGCCGGGACTGCAGCTTCGGCGGCGGCACAGCGCTGGGATACCAACACAGAGCGGGCGATACCTTACCGGGTCGCCGTTCGGTAAGCTCCGGAGTGCGGTGACCGCCGACTCCAACATCGACGAGCTGTGGCTGCGGAGCGTTCAGCCGCGGGCGGCGCTGGATTTGGAACACCGCGGAGCCTGGGATCCTGGATCGCCAGAGTCGGAGCTCCAGCCAACGCGGCCTGAGGACTACGGATGCCGCAGTCTCCGGGGAGGGACCGGCCGCTTCAGACATTTCCAAGCCGCTGAGTATTTGCCCAACGCCGGAGTCCCAGCTTTCCGGCAAAGAGAGCCTGAAAACATCGGACTGGCTGCGGAGGCCACAAATAGGTCCCGACCTCGGTTGTTTCACAGAGGAAGAGGACTTAACTTTTTGTTGCCTTTCCCCACAGTGGAAAAATTTGATTCTGTTCTGGGGGGACGTTCTTGTTGAATTCTATAATGTGTTGTGTCATTTTTCTGATTTTTAATTTTTCTATGGATGTACGGAAACTTTTATTTCGTTCATTATTTATTTTATGTGAAGTAGGTATGTTACAAAACGTACCTTCAGCGGCGCTGCAGTTCTGCCACTGGCCGTGTGCGCGACTGGCGCCTTTGAGGGGGGCGGGGTAAAAATGCGGGTTATCTCCTACCTGACCTGGATATATTTTCTCGGAGTGCAAGCTTTTGCTGAAGAATTGTTCCGACGCCATTCTGTGAATATTTTATTTTAAATCGCCTGACAATTTCAGCACTGGAGTAATTTAAAAATCAGCTTCTAAAGCCGTCAACGCCGACAACGGGGACGGATATCACGTATGGGACAGGTAAAGGAAAGCCGTTTATTTTATTATATGTGCTTCTTAAGATGCCTTTAATCCACATTTTACGTCGCGAAACGGTGATTTAGGACCCATACGAACAGGCAGCATTTTTCTGCCGATATGGGCTTTAAATTCACTGCAGGCGCAACGTTCCAATCGATCGCTTTCCTCAAAAACCCACTCGCAAGATGATTTAAATCAAAGATTATAGAGGAGCTCCTCTATAATCTTTGATTTAAATGGCCATTAATTTACGGGAATTAAACACTAAATTCCTTCCATTTGGGATATAAATCCATGACAATGAGATTTAAAAATCATGTTATATTGTGAATTATTGTGTGAATGTTATTTGGACACTTAGGCTATTTAAAAATGTTAATCTTTTCTTAAGAAATGGATAGATGTTTAGATCGAGTAATTGAATTTTGTAATCAGCTACAATTGGGTAACTAACTAATTGTATGCTTTAATTTCAGGTCATCCAAGTAAGATTGTTTAATATTTGTTTCAGAATGCTTCAATCTATAATAACTGAAAATTCTTCAGATTTTTAAGAAAGTTATGGGCTTTTGACTGTCCTTGATCACAGTCAATGGAAAAGCAATAGGGGACAAGTTGCTAATTTCCGAGTATGAAAATGGCCATAACTGTTTCAATACTGAAGATATGAAAGTGAATTAGGTGTCAAATTAAACATAATTTAAACGCTTTATCTAATGGGATAAATTGCAGACTTGATATTTAAAATCTCGAAATGTTGTAACATTGCTATGTAAAGCACTTTGGTTATAAAGCGAGTTGATTTAAACGTGCTATATAAATAAAACTTACTTACTTACTTACTATATCACTTTATTGTAGTCGTGTTTCACTTTTTATTCTTATTATTCTTACAAGGAAAGATGTAGATTGGTTACATTACATACTAACCAATGTAATGAATTATTAATATAAGCTCCGCCTATTACTGCACCATTCATATTATCACAAGCCGACATGTGCTGTTAGTTGGTGATGCAGCACGGTAGAATTGATATGCTGCTGAGTATTGTATGTGTTACTCAGCAAATACTGTTGTACCAGTCCCTGAGTACGTGTGACTTACTCAACAGGAGCTGGGCTAGAGAAGAGCAGGGGGATGAGGGAACACAGTGGGGTAGAGGAAGAGGGAGTGACCAGGCTTGGGGTGCAGGCACGGAGGGAGGGAGGGAGGGACGAGGAGAGTGAAGGAACAGGAGGAGGGAGGAGTGAGGGGAGGAACTGGTGGAAGGGGGTGAGTGCATGGAGGACTAGAGAGGAGTGAGGAATTGAGGTAACAGTGGGAGTGAGGGGGGGGGGGGGGGTCAAGGAGAGGGTTATGCCCCTGTCCCACGAAGGAAACCTGAACGGAAACCTCTGGAGACTTTGCGCCCCACCCAAGGTTTTTGTGCTGTTCCCGGAGGTTGCAGGTGGTTGCCGGAGGTTGCAGGTAGTGGAAGCAGGTAACATAGAAACATAGACAATAGGTTCAGGAGTAGACCATTCGGCCTTTCGAGCCTGCACTGCCATTCAATATGATCATGGCTGATCATCCAACTCAGTATCCTGTACTTGCCTTCTTTCCATACCCCCTGATACATTTAGCCACAAGGGCCACATCTAACTCCCTCTTAAATATAGCCAATGAACTGGCCTCAAATACCTTCTGTGGCAGAGAATTCCAGGGATTCACCACTCTCTGTGTGAAAAATGTTTTTCTCATCTCGGTCCTAAAAGATTTCCCCCTTATCCTTAAACTGTGACCCCTTGTTCTGGACTTCCCCAACATCGGGAACAATCTTCCTGCATCTAGCCTGTCCAACGCACCTAAGAATTTTGTAAGTTTCTATAAGATCCCCACTCAATCTTCTAAATTCTAGCGAGTACAAGCCGAGTCTATCCAGTCTTTCTTCACCTGAAAGACCTGGCATCCCAGGAATCAGTCTGGTGAACCTTCTCTGTACTCCCTCTAGGGCAAGAATGTCTTTCTATAAGTTCTATTAGTTTCTCTAAGATCCCCCCTTAATCTTCCAAATTCTAGTAGGGAGACTGGCCAAAACCTCCGGGAACCGCACGGAAACCTTGGGTGGGGCGCAAAGTCTCCAGAGGTTTCCGTTCGGGTTTCCTAAGTGGGACAGGGGGTTGACGCGACTATTGAAACGTCCAGTGATCCTCGGTTGTGACGCCAAGATGCCGACGGTTCTTTGCGCCGTTCGAAGAACAGGTCGCCTCTGTTGCGTCACTCACGCTGAGAACCAATCGGCGTTCTCTTTACCTTTGTGTCCGCGTTCCACGGGTCGCTGGTGGCCAATCACAGCGCGGCCCGGGTGTATGAACGTTCTATTGGGGCGGGGTATAAAAGGGACGCGTTCGGCGAATGCGACACATTGTCTGGAGCTGAGAGACTGGAAGGAACATCATGGTGGGTGATCCCGGGGCTGGGCGGCGGGGCGTCGTGTGAAATTGGTGACGGGGAGAGCCAGGATAACTCCAGAGAACCGGGAACGAAGGCCCATGGGTGGAGAGTGATTCCGCGGTGACCACGCTGGGTAAACGCGTCGATCCGGTCGCACACCGTGGTGTGGCGTGGGGGGAATGTTAGCACTCGGAACCGATATTCGTGGGAATAACACAATCATCTCTTCCGCGTTTCCTCCACCGACCCACTCCCTCTTTCTCTCTCTCTCTCCAGCGTGAATGTATCTCCATCCACATCGGCCAGGCCGGAGTTCAGGTCGGGAACGCCTGCTGGGAGCTCTATTGCCTGGAGCACGGGATCCAGCCGGATGGACAGATGCCCAGCGACAAGACCATCGGGGGCGGCGACGATTCATTCAACACCTTCTTCAGCGAGACGGGGGCGGGTAAGCACGTCCCCCGGGCCGTGTTCATTGACCTGGAGCCCACGGTGATCGGTAAGATTAAACCGGGGAGAGTCCTGACATGTTGAGCCTTGTCTGAAACCTTCCCCACGGCGTTTTCCGAGGGACATGTGATTCTTAATGAACCAGTTTCTTAATGAACTGGTTCATTCTCCGTTTTCTGTTTGCTCCATTGTAGATGAAGTGCGGACCGGTACATACCGGCAACTCTTCCATCCCGAGCAGCTCATCACCGGCAAGGAGGACGCGGCCAACAACTACGCCCGGGGCCACTGCTCCATCGGCAAGGAGATCGTCGACCTGGTCCTGGATCGCATACGGAAGCTGGTAGGTTGTGGATGCGAATCCAAGTCTGAACCAGCGCCCGGTGTTCAACGTTCTGGCGCTCCTGGTTCGCCAGTTGGATTCCGCACTTTGTGAATGACCTATCCCTCAGAATACTCTCTAGCAACTTTCCAACTCCAGATGTTACACACAAATTACAGTTGTTAGGGTGCGACCACAGAGGTTAGACACCTCTCCAGAGGGTCAGTTTAATCTTGCAAAACTCAAACTCACCCCACCTTTCTCCTTCTCACTTCTCACCGTTTTATCTGCCCACAGGCCGATCAGTGCACCGGTCTGCAGGGGTTCCTCATCTTCCATAGTTTCGGTGGCGGCACCGGCTCGGGCTTCACCTCCCTCCTCATGGAGAGACTGTCCGTCGACTACGGCAAGAAATCCAAGCTGGAGTTTTCCGTCTACCCGGCGCCGCAGATCTCCACCGCCGTGGTCGAGCCCTACAACGCGGTGCTGGTCACCCACTGCACCCTGGAGCACTCCGACTGCTCCTTCATGCTGGACAACGAGGCTATTTACGACATCTGCCGGCGGAACCTGGACATCGAGCGCCCCACCTACACCAACCTCAACCGCCTGCTGGCGCAGGTAGTGTCGTCCATCACCGCCTCGCTGCGCTTCGACGGCGCCCTCAATGTGGACCTGCTCGAGCTCCAGACCAACCTGGTCCCCTACCCGCGCATTCACTTCCCGCTGGTGACCTACGCGCCCCTGATCTCGGCCGAGAAGGCTTACCACGAGCAACTGTCCGTGTCGGAGATCACCAACGCCTGTTTCGAGCCGGCCAACCAGATGCTCAAGTGCGACCCCCGCCAGGGCAAATACATGGCGTGCTGCATGATGTACCGCGGGGACGTGGTGCCCAAGGACGTCAACGCCTCCATCGCCACCATCAAGACCAAGCGCTCCATCCAGTTCGTGGACTGGTGCCCTACGGGGTTCAAGGTAGGTGTAGATTGTAGACCAATCCACGCAACATAAGCTCGATCCAACCCGCAGTTCCACACTGTATTGTGATATCTACCACACCCAGAACAGACGAGAACCTTCCTGAACGGTGGCCCGGGTTTCTTAACATTTAGCTCGCAATGGATACTATTGAAACTTTCTATGAGTCTCTTCTTTCTCTCCCCCGCAGGTGGGCATCAACTACCAGCCCCCGACGGTGGTGCCGGGGGGCGACCTGGCCAAGGTACAAAGAGCCGTCTGCATGCTGAGCAACACCACCGCCATCTCCATGGCCTGGACCCGCATGAACCTCAAGTTCGACAAGATGTACGCCAAGCGGGCCTTTGTCCACTGGTACGTGGGAGAGGGTCTGGAGGAAGGAGAGTTCCAGGACGCGCGGGAAGACATGGCGTCGCTGGAGAAGGACTACGAGGAAGTGGGCATCGATTCGGCGGATCTGGACAAGAAGGCGGAAGAGGAAGAGTGAATTTTGTTGTATATCTGGAAAGATTAGTTATTTTTAATACTGGTGTAGATCTAATTTATGAAATTAAATATATTTAAGACATAGTTTGCTATTGCGTCCTTCGCAAAGGCCCAATTGCTTAATGTCTATAGTTTCATACCGTGGAAGCAGACCCTTCGGCCCAACTTGTCCATGCCCACCATGCCGCCTCATCTCTGATTATCCAATTTGCCCACGTTTGGCGAATATAATTCTTTCCAATTCTTCGACACGAAACTGCATACATATCCTTTAAATGTTACTGCACCTGCCTCTACTAGATCACCTGGAACCTCGTTCCATGTACCCACCACCGCCTGCGAGATATATGTCCCCTCAGTTTCCTATAACTCTTTCCCCTCTCATCTAGATCCTATGCCCTCTAGTTTTTGATTCATCTTTGGTGCTGAAGGTTTCTGTGCATTAACTCTATCTATGCCGCTCATGGGTTCATATACCTCCACAGGAACATTACTCAGCTGTCTTTACTCCAAACTTGTTAAATCTCAATCCTACGAGTCCTGGCATCGTAAATCATCGCCTCTCACAAATCGTCACACTGATGTATCTCGGGATGGGTATGATTGTAAAGATGGGGATTGGCTATTGGGGAAAGCAATCTGTTTCTTGAAAGAGCACGGGGGTCCAAGGACCACAACGTTCCAGTCATTGAAACTCCTTGTGCTGATGGAGCGGGCTGACCGGGCGCCGACAATGGGAGATACTCCAGTGTTCATAGACCACAGAACATACCACAGTACAGCTCAGGAACGGATCCAGCGGCCCACAGGATTTGCGCCGAACATGCTGCCAAGTTAGACTTATTTCATCTGCCAGTACATGATCCATATCCCTCTATTCACGGCACTTCGACGCGTCTATTGAAAAGCCTTTCCAATAGACGCGTCGTAGAAACTACGCCGCACAACTTCGTTAAAATGTCCTCCGTTCATTTCATAGCTACCCCTGTGGGGTTACACATTTCCACCATGGGAAACCTGCTCTGTCTCTCTACCCTATCTCTTATTATGCCCCTGTCCCACTTAGGAAACCCGAACGGAAACCTCTGGAGGCTTTGCGCCCCACCCAAGGTTTCCGTGCGGTTCCCGGAGGTTGCAGGTAGTGGAAGCAGGTGGTTGCCGGAGGTTGCAGGTAGTGGAAGCAGGTAGGGAGACTGACAAAAACCTCCGGGAACCGCACGGAAACCTTGGGTGGGGCGCAAAGTCTCCAGAGGTTTCATTCTGGTTTCCTAAGTGGGACAGGGGCATAACTCTCATAATGTTTATACCTCCATCAAGTCTCTCTTCAACCTCGGCGTTCCACAATAAACTATCAAATCACGTTACCACACCCCCCTTTACTTTCTCGGGTCTTACGTGCGCCTCTTGTTTTACTTCGCGGATTCCAGCTCTGATTCCAGAATTCCCAGTCCGGACCCAACCCGGCCTATAGGTTCCGACAGTCGATCTCCCATTTCAGCCCGCCGAAACTTACCTGATCTCCCGGTTGCTCAGCACTTTAACACCCCCTCACATTCCCAATCTGACCTTTCTGTCCTGGCCCTCCTCCATTGTCAGAGTGAGGCACAACGCAAATTGGAGAAACAGCACCTCATACTTTGCTTCGGTAGTTCACACCCCATGCGCTATGAACATTGACTTCTCTAACTTCAAATAACCCTTGCTTTCCCTCTCTCTCGCTCCCCTCCCCCTTCAAGTTCAAGTTCAAGTGAGTTTATTGCCATGTGTCCCTGATAGGACAATGAAATTCTTGCTTTGCTTCAGCACACAGAACATAGTAGGCATTTACTACAAAACAGATCAGTGTGTCCATATACCATTATATAAATATATACACACATGAATAAATGAACTGATCAAGTGCAAATAACAGATAATGGGTCCTTCCCAGTTCTCCCACATTTCTTACCGTCTCTTGCCCAAAGTAGGGGAATCGAGGACCAGAGGACATAAGTACAAGGTGTAGGGGAAAATATTCAAAAGCAATCTGAAGGCGAACCTTTTCACACAAAGGCTGGTGGGTGTACGGTACAAGCTGCCCGAGGAGCTAGTTGATGCTGGTACTGTCCCAACGTTCAAGAAACAGTTACACATGGATAGGACAGGTTTGGAGTGATATGGACCAAGTGCACGCAGGTGGGACTGGGGTAACTGGGACATGTTGGCCGGTGAGTGCAAGTTGGGCCGAAGGGCCTGTTTCCACACTGTATCACTCTATGACTCTAGCTTACTCCGCCATTTAATCGTGGGTGATCTTTCTTCCCCTATCAGCCCCATTCCCCTGCCTTCACGCGATAGCCTCTGCAACCCATTTGTTTCAGTCAGGTTCTCCCGTCTTCCTTCTGCACTCCAGCGAGTACAGGCACAATGTCGTCAAACGTTTATCATACGTGAACCCAAATCGGTGCTGTGATCATTCTCATAATCATCCTCCATACCCTTTCCAACGCCAACACATCAGTCCTTAGATATGGGGTCCCAAATTGGTCACAATACCCCAAATGCGCTCACCAGTGCCTTTTCAACCCTCAATATTACATCCGTTTTTAAAAAAATATTCTTGTCCTACCCAAATAAATGCTTGAATTGCAATTTCCTGCCTTACTATCAATTCGACTTGCAAATTACATTTTTCTGAATCCTGTATCAGCATTCCCGTTACAGCTGGTGCTTTACAGCGCCAGAGACACGGGTTCGATTCTACTACTGGTGCTTATCTGCACGGAGTTTGTATGTTCTCCCTGTCACCGCGGCGGTTTTCCCAGCGTGCTCCGGTTTCCACACACACTCCAAAGTCTTACAGGTTAGCAGGTTAATTTGGCGTCTGTACATTGTCCCTAGTGTGTAGGATAACTTTGAGGTAGGGGAATTGCTGGTCGCCGCACGCTCGGCCAGCCGACTGGACTCTTTTCGCGCTGCATCTCTGAAAAACGAAATACCCTTGAAGGAAACTGATGAGTCTGAATTTGGGTCTCGACCGCAAACGTCACCTATTCCTTTTCTCCAGAGATGCTTCCTGACCGCTGCTATTCCAGCATTTTGTGTCTATCTTCGACGGTACACCAGCATCTGTAGTTCATTCCTACACAAAAGGAAATACAAGTAAGTTTTAGGAAGTTGAGATGGGACAGGGACCCGATGGAATTTACAAAAAAAGAACAAGACACTTAGGTAGGGAATCGGGAAGGTTAAATGTCCTTGACCACTGGGAATATGAAAAATCCCATGGGTTTCAACTATATATGGATTATACGGGGAGGACCATTTACGCGCAAGGAAGGGAAGTTATGGATTGGATGAGGAGGAAATGGCCATGGGACATTTCTTGTCTTCCCCAAATAATTGCTTGCATTGCATTTTACTGCCTTACTATCAATTTGAATTGCAAAATATATGTTAGGAATCCTGTATCTGCATTCCCGAGTCCCTTTGCACCTCAGATTTCAGAATTCTCTCCTCATTTAGAAAATAATCTTCGATTGATTCCTACTATCAAAATGCCGGTCTCCGCATTTTGCTGCGCCATATTCCATCTGCCATGTATTTGCCGACTTTCCAAACATGCCCAAATCCTTCGGCAGAGTCGCTGCTTTCTCTACACTATCTGCCCCCTCCACCGACCTTCGCAGCATCACCAAACTTCGCACCAAGCATTCAATTCCCTCGTCCAAATCATTGATATACAACGTGAAGAGCAGCGGCCACAGCACCGACCCCTAGACTCCGGCAGGCAATGAGTGAAGATTTACGCGGATGCTGCCAGGCTAGGGGGTCTGAGCTTATGGGAGAGGTTGAGTTGGCTGGGTCGCTATTCCTTAGCGCACGAGGATGAGCGGTGATTGTATAGAGGTGTTAAAAATAATGAGAGGAACGGGTCCAAAGGCAGGCAGATGGGACCAGTGTAGCTGGGACATGCTGGCCGGCGTGGGAAGTTGAGCCGAAGGGCCTGTTTCTACACTCTATGTTTCTATAAAGCCATCAATGTGATATGCTTGTGATTCATCCGTCATCATATTTGTAGAGAACATCTTTCAATCAATCAAGATGTTCAATGGCAACTTTATTAATCAGAGATTTATCAATTGGAACCTAATTGCATGCCATCGTCACAATCAAGGGCCACTCCCACCCCTAACCCCTCTCTCCCTTAAGGCCCGGTCATTCACTCTTCTCTCCACTTCTGTTGGAAGCGTGTACCAAAGCATGAAAGAACGTATCACCTGATTCAGGGACAGCTTGTTCCCAGCTGACCTCTCGTGTGCTACCTTCCTATGGTCCTCATGCTTGAAATTAAAAATGCTATTTTTATTCTCTAGATGTGACACTACACTCTGCACGTTGCTCATTTGTATCGTGTTGCGCTACCAGATATACTGAGGAGTGATGTGATCTGCCTGTATAGTGCGCCTAACATTTTGTTTCGCAGCACACGTGATGGTAATCAATCAATAACCATTGATCTTAGACAATGCGATGATAGACCGGGGATCCCGGATTATGTAGTGATTAATGGAGCGAAATTGATGGTTATCTCTTGTATGCGTGGGATTAACATCACATTCGCTGTGATCTGCAGCAATGTTTCCACTGGTAAAGTAGCTAAATTAATACGACCAGTGAAATTGGATAGTTATATGGACGGGAAAGGAATGGAGGGTTATGGTCTGAACGCAGGTGTATGGGACTAGGGGAGAATACGTGTTCAGCACGGACTAGAAGGGTCGAGATGGCCTGTTTCCGTGCTGTCATTGTTATATGGTTATATGGTTATTGCATGGGGCTAGGAAGTCAAATAGTTGGCGCTAGGTATCATTTGGAGGCATGTGGTCAGATACCTTAATTTCCAGCTGTAATTGATAGATTGGAATCTGGGAGGTGAAGGCAGACAATGGATTGCGTCACTGAAGGTCCATTGTTCTACGTCACACACTGTGGATTATTCATCAACGAGCGCCTTGGAACCTTCTATGTTTGTTTCCTGTGGCAACCAAGGTCATTGTTCTCATTGCCCAATCGGCGCGCGTTTGGCCAACGCCACCGTTCTATCCCCGGGGGCCGTATAAATACCGGAGCGGCGCCGCATTGCGTCACAGTCTCGAGAACCACGCGAGCGGAGCAACATGGTCAGCGCGCGGGAGAATGTCCGCGGGACGCGCGTGTTCCCCCCGGGCGAGGGATCCACGGGGGAGGGAAGCGATTGTCTACAGACACCGGACACGGGAAGGGGAGAGCGCACCCGGGGAATGGGAACGTAGTGGGTAACTGGGAACTGAGAGCGGGAATGAGACGGCGACGGGGGGAGGGAGGGCGCAGGGTAATATTGGGCAGGGAAACGAGGAATGCAATTTCGAGGAATTTGCGGGTTACATTCGGCGAAGGCAGCGTGGAGAGTCTGCGAATTACAATGTTGGGTGGAACTGAGAAGGTGGTCATATTGGGCGGGGGACGGTGAGCGATCAGGGCCAAACTGGCTATGAATAAGTCCAAGTGGTGATCAATAGGAATTATGGAAATCACGCGGCCCGCAGCAGTAAACGAGAAATTACCAACGTTCACATCTCGCCCTAACATCTCACCGCCTGTTTCCCCTCGCCAACAGCGCGAGTGTCTTTCAATCCACATCGGCCAGGCTGGCGTCCAGGTTGGCAACGCTTGCTGGGAGTTGTATTGCCTGGAGCACGGGATCCAACCGGATGGACAGATGCCCAGCGACTCGACCATCGGAGGCGGCGACGATTCGTTCAACACCTTCTTCAGCGAGACGGGTGCGGGCAAGCACGTACCAAGGGCCGTGTTCATCGACCTGGAGCCCACGGTGATCGGTAAGTTGGGAGGTGCAGAGAATGTTGGCCGTTCTCTTAAGTCATTCCCTTCCGGGGATGGGGCAGTGTGTGGCAATGGTTAATTCTCTCTCTATACCGCCCTACAGATGAGGTGCGGACCGGCACCTACCGCCAGCTCTTCCACCCCGAGCAGCTCATCACCGGCAAGGAGGACGCGGCCAATAACTACGCCCGGGGTCACTGCTCCATCGGCAAGGAGATCGTGGACCTGGTCCTGGATCGAATCCGGAAGCTGGTAGGTTGCTCAGCGACTGCAAATTACCGACTGCCGCTCCGCGTGCTTACAGCGCCAATGTATCCGGTTGCACCGGCCCATTCGCGAGTGCTGCGGCCACGATGTTCCCAAATACTCATTGTCACCGCTCTATTTATCACTGAGATACTCACCGAACCATCTCGCTCTGCGCCGGCTGTAGAGAGCACCATGACCCTCTCGTGTCGCTCCTTCCCTTTAAACGTTGGCACAGAATTGAGCTTTTGTCCCATCTCCACCCTCAGGCCGATCTCTGCACCGGACTGCAGGGGTTCCTCATCTTCCACAGTTTCGGGGGCGGCACCGGCTCGGGCTTCACCTCCCTCCTCATGGAGAGACTCTCCGTCGACTACGGCAAGAAATCCAAGCTGGAGTTTTCCGTCTACCCGGCGCCGCAGATCTCCACCGCAGTGGTCGAGCCCTACAACGCGGTGCTGGTCACCCACTGCACCCTGGAGCACTCCGACTGCGCCTTCATGATGGACAACGAGGCCATTTACGACGTGTGTCGGCGGAACCTGGACATCGAGCGCCCCACCTACACCAACCTCAATCGCCTGATGGCACAGTTAGTGTCGTCTATCACCGCCTCGCTGCGCTTCGACGGCGCTCTCAACGTGGACCTGACTGAGTTTCAAACCAACCTGGTTCCCTACCCGCGCATCCACTTCCCGCTCATCACCTACGCTCCCATTATTTCTGCAGAGAAGGCTTACCACGAGGAACTGTCCGTCTCCCAATTGACCAACGCCTGCTTCGAGCCGGCCAACCAGTTGGTGAAGTGCGACCCTCGCCAGGGGAAGTACATGGCGTGCTGTATGCTGTACCGCGGGGACGTGGTGCCCAAGGACGTCAACGCCTCCATCGCCACCATCAAGACAAAGCGCTCCATCCAGTTCGTGGACTGGTGCCCGACCGGGTTCAAGGTGAGTGTGACCACCGCTCGCGTTTCCATGCACACACATGCAGTCTAATTCATCTGCTGGAATAACAACATACATGCAACGACTCAGAATACATCCTTGGCACCATTTGTAATCTGCAAATAAATCATATCAGCACCCGATGGACACACACACACCCCTTCTTCAAGGGTGTGAATATTTTGTAAAGGGTGCAGGAGGGTGTCACCCGGACAGTCCTTGGCCTTGCGGCCTTGTGTTTATGGGAGAGGTTAGATAGGCTGGGGCTTTTTTTATTTGGGGCGTAGAAATCTGAGGGGCAGGACATATCCTGGTGTGCAAGATCACGAGGGACATGATCTCTCATCTTAACATCTCAAAACTGGATGTCCTCTACGTGAGGCGAGAGATGAGATATTTAAGAAGGACCTCCCGACCAATTAATCTGTTTAGAGGGTAGTCCGCATCTGGAACCAGTTGTCAGGTAAAGCTAGAAACCCTTACGTTTGCCACATTTAAAACATAGATAGAAATTCCCAAAACATAGGATGCACAGGAAGGGTTTAGAAGGATAAAGGGCAGTCGCATGCAAATGAGCGAGCTCAATATGCCAACTGTGGGGCATGGACAAGGTGGTTGGAATAGCACGCTTCCCAGCTGCACAGCATCATACCTTCATGGCTCGAACACACATGTATCGGAGCTTGCAATCCGGAGAATAATTACATCCAGAGATGTATTTAACGGAATCGCTAAGCTATCAATCAATGATAATTTGTGCAATTTAAGGGCGCAGTATTAAACCGATAATGCAAGCATATTTGTGCAAGTAGAATTAATTTAAAGATTTTTTTACCGGCCGCAGGTGGGCATCAACTACCAGCCCCCGACGGTGGTGCCGGGGGGCGACCTGGCCAAGGTGCAACGTGCCCTCTGCATGCTGAGCAACACCACCGCCATCTCCATGGCCTGGACCCGCCTCAACCTCAAGTTCGACAAGATGTACGCCAAGCGGGCCTTTGTCCACTGGTACGTGGGAGAGGGGCTGGAGGAAGGAGAGTTCCAGGACGCGCGGGAGGACATGGCGTCGCTGGAGAAGGACTACCACGAGGTGGCCGTGGATTCCGCCGACCTCGAGAGAAGGGGGGAAGAGGAAGAATAAAATGTATTAATTTAGTAGTTAGAATTTTAATTTAATACAGATTTAATAGATTATATTGATAGATATTATACTTATGATGATAAAATTATTTTACGGACCGATTGTTTTGTCGATTTATTTGAGGTCGGAGAATGGAAAATAACAACATTGTTAGGCAGAACGTGGGGAGAGTAATTTGGGAGCAGCTGTTCGTATGTAAGTCCTCATCCTACCTGTAGGAGTCATTTAAAGACGAGGTGATTGGAATTCAGTTCTGGCGTGCTCCACAGAACATGAAGGATGCGGATGGCGGTTTTCCTGAAGCTTGGATGGTAAATTCAGTCAATAAGAAAAGAGGAAACTACCTCGGCGGCGCAGCGGTACAGCTGATGCTTTACAGCGCCAGAGACACGGGTTCGATTCTGACTACTGGTGCTTATCTGCACGGAGTTTGTATGTTCTCCCCGTCATCGCGTCGGTATTCCCAGCGTGCTCCAGCTTCCTCACACACTCCAAAGTCTTACAGGTTCGCAGATTAATTTGGCGTCTGCAAATTGTCCCTAGTGTGTTGGATAATTTTGAGGTAGTGGAATTGCTGGTCGCCGCACGCTCGGCCAGCCGACGGGACTCTTTTCGCGCTGTATCTCTGAAAAACCAAAAACACTTGAAGGAAACTGATGAGTCTGAAGTAGGGCCTCGAATCGAAACGTCACCTATTCATTTTCTCCAGAGATGCTTCCTGTCCGCGGCTATTCCAGCATTTTGTGTCTATCTTCGGTGGTAAACCAGCATCTGTAGTTCATGCAGACAGAAAATGAAATACAAGTATGTTTTAGGATGTTGAGATGTGACAGGGTCGTGCATCGGGAAGGTCAAATGTCTTTGGCCACTGGGAATATGAAAAATCTCATGGGGTTTCAACTATATATGGATTTTACGAGGGGAGGCTCGGAGAGGAAAGGACCATTAATAGGTGATGGAATTTAATACTGAGAAGTGTGAGGTGTTGCATTTTGGGACGTCGAACAAGGGAAAGAGCTACACAGTAAATGGCAATGCTCTGAGGAATATTGTGGGGCAGAGGGTTCTAGGCGTGCAGGTGCACGGTTCCTTAAAGGTCGAGTTTTAGTTAGATAAGGTAGTCAAACAGGCTAATGGCACATTGACCTTTATCAGTCAGAGTAATGTATATGGAAGTTGGGAGGTCATGTTGCAGTTGCATAAGTCGTTGGTAGGACCGCATTTAGAATATTGTGCCCTATTTTGGGGCACCATGTTATAGGAAAGATATGTTCAAGCTTGAAAGGGTTCAGAAACGATTTACGAGGATGTTGCCAGGACTAGAAGGTGTGAGCTATAAGAGAGGTTGAGTGGGTTGGGTCTCTATTCCTTGGGTCGCAGGATGATGACAGGTGATCTTACAGAGGTGTACAAACTAATGAGAGAAATAGATCGGGTAGATGCACAATCTCTTGTCCAGAGCAGGCTAAATCGAGAACCAGACCACACGGGTTCAAGGTGAACGGGAAAAGATTTAATAGGAATCCGAGGGGCAACGCTTGCTGGGAGCTGTACTACCTGGAGCACGGGATCCAGCTGAATGGACAGATGCCCAGCGACAAGACCAAGTGGGTGGGGGGGGGCACGACTCCTTCAACACCTTCTTCAGCGGGGCTGGGGCGGGCAAGCACGTCACCCGGGCCGTGTTCATTGATCTGGAGCCCACGGTGATCGGTAAGGTGAAACCAGGGAGAGTCCTGACATGTTGGGCCTTGTCTGAAACCTTCCCCGCGGCGTTTGACGAGGGGCGTGTGATTCTTAATGAACCAGTTTCTTAATGAACTGGTCCATTCTCCGTTCTCTGTTTGCTCCCCTGTAGATACAATACAATACAATACAATACAATTCAATTTATTGTCATTTGGACCCCTTGAGGTCCAAACGAAATGTCGTTTCTGCAGCCATACATTACAAAACAAAAAGACCCGAGACACAACACAATTAACACAAACATCCATCACATCGCTGTGATATAACCTTATAACCATATAACAATTAAAGCACGGAAACAGGCCATCTCGACCCTTCTAGTCCGTGCCGAACACATAATCTCCCCTATTCCCATATACCTGCGCTCAGACCATAACCCTCCATTCCTTTCCCATCCATATAACTATCCAATTTATTTTTAAATGATAAAAACGAACCTGCCTCCACCACCTTCACTGGAAGCTCATTCCACACAGCTACCACTCTCTGAGTAAAGAAGTTCCCCCTCAAGTTACCCCTAAACTTCAGTCCCTTAATTCTCAAGTCATGTCCCCTTGTTTGAATCTTCCCTACTCTCAGTGGGAAAAGCTTTTCCACGTCAACTCTGTCTATCCCTCTCATCATTTTAAAAACCTCTATCGTCCCCCCTTAACCTTCTGCGCTCCAAAGAATAAAGCCCTAACTTGTTCAACCTTTCTCTGTAACTTAGTTGCTGAAACCCAGGCAACATTCTAGTAAATCTCCTCTGTACTCCCTCTATTTTGTTGACATCCTTCCTATAATTAGGCGACCAAAATTGTACACCATACTCCAGAATTGGCCTCACCAATGCCTTGTACAATTTTAACATTATATCCCAACTGCTATACTCAATGCTCTGATTTATAAAGGCCAGCACACCAAAAGGTTTATTTACCACCCTATCTACATGAGATTCCACTTTCAGGGAACTGTGCACAGTTATTCCCAGATCCCTCTGTTCACCTACATTCTTCAATTCCCTACCATTTACCATGTACGTCCCATTTTGATTTGTCCTGCCAAGATGTAGCACCTCACACTTATCAGCATTAAACTCCATCTGCCATCTTTCAGCCCACTCTTCCAACTGGCATAAATCTCTCTGTAGACTTTGAAACTCTACTTTATTACCCGCAACCCCACCTATCTTAGTATCATCTGCATACTTACTAATCCAATTTACCACACCATCGTCCAGATCATTGATGTACATGACAAACAACAGTGGACCCAACACAGATCCCTGTGGCACCCCACTCGTCACTGGCCTCCAACCTGACAAACAACCATCCACCATTACTCTCTGGCATCTCCCATTCAGCCACTGTTGAATCCATCTTGCTACTCCACCATTAATACCCAACCATTGAACCTTCTTAACCAACCTTCCACGAGGAACCTTGTCAAAGGCCTTACTGAAGTCCATATACACAACATCCACTGCTTTACCCTCATCAATTTCCCGAGTAACATCTTCAAAAAATTCAAGAAGATTAGTTAAACATGACCTTCCAGGCACAAATCCATGTTGACTGTTCCTAATCAGGCCCTGTTTATCCAGATGCTTATATATATTATCTCTAAGTATTCTTTCCATTAATTTGCCCACTACTGACGTCAAACTAACAGGTCTATAATTGCTAGGTTTACTCTTAGACCCCTTTTTAAACAATGGAACAACATGCGCAGTACGCCAATCCTCCGGCACTATTCCCGTTTCTAATGACATTTGGACTAATGGAAGGCAAAAAAAAACTTATCTCTCCACTGCACTCTCCCTCCCCCCCGATGTCAGAGTCAGAGTCAAAGTCAAAGCCCCCGGCTGGCGATGGCGATTGTCCCGCGGCCATTAAAGCCACGCCGGGTGATGCAAGGCCACGCACCGGGTCTTGGTGTTAGAGCCCCCGGCGGGCCCTCGCAAAGTCCCGCGGTCATTCCAAGCCGCGCGGGGCGGTGATGTAAGGCCCCGCTCCAGGTGCTCTTCAAACCCGCAAATCGGGCGGGAGAAGTCGCCGTTGCGGAAGCCCCGAAAAGCGGTCTCCCAGCAGGGACCGGCGGGCTCCCGGCGTTTCCGTCCGCCAAACCCGCAGTTGCAGCCTCCGAAACTCCGGAGGTCGGTTGGCAGCAGCGTCCACCACAGCTCCACCCGCTCCGGACTCGGCCAGCCCCGTGACGGTGAGTAGGGGGCAGCACCGCAGCTGGAACCCCAGGTCGTTCCTGTTGGAGGCCGCTCCACGTTGCAGCCCCAACCACAACGGAGACCCGACAAAGAAAAGGTCGGGTCTCCCGTGCAGGGGAAAGTTTTAAAGTTACCCCCTACCCCCCACCCCAACCCCACCCCCACACACACATATACCCCAACAAAAAAAATAACAAAAACTACATAAAAACGAGACAAAAAATAATAAAACACAGACGGACTGCAGAGGCCGCTGCTGACGAGAGTCGCGCCGCCCACCGATGAAGTGCGGACCGGCACATACCGGCAGCTCTTCCACACCGAACAGCTCATCGCCGGCAAGGAGGACGCGGCCAACAACTACGCCCGGGGCCACTGCTCCATCCGCAAGGAGATCGTCGACCTGGTCCTGGATCGCATCCGGAAGCTGGTAGGTTGTGGAACCGAATCCAACCGTGAACCAGCGCCCGGTGTTCACCGATCTGGTGATCCTGGTTCGCCCGTGGCCCGCAGTTCATGAATGGTTCAGCGGTCATGATTCAGCTCAGCGATCGTCACCCGACTGGATCCCCGTTCACGTCTCCTCCCCGCGCCCACAGAGTCATATAGCGATAGTTGTGCAGCGTGGAAACAGGCCATCGACCCACACCGATGCATCTACTCTGGTCCCACCTGTCCGCGTTTGGTCCATATCCCTCCAAACCTATCATATCCATGTACATGCCAGTTTAAATGTTTCTTAAACGTTGCCATAGTACCTGCATCATCTACAGTTATAGAGAAGGTTCACCAGACTGATTCCTGGGATGTCAGGACTTTCATATGAAGAAAGAGTGGATAGATTCGGCTTGTACTCGCTAGAATTTAGAAGATTGAGGGGGGATCTTATAGAAACTTATAAAACTCAAATCCTTTTGCTATGAATCGTTGGCTGATCTATCTTCCTCTCTTAAACCCATCTACATGCTTTCTCCCCATAACCCTGACACATGGCACATAGCAAAAAGATTTGAGTATAGGAACAGGGAGGTTTTACTGCAGTTGTACAGGGTCTTGGTGAGACCACACCTGTTGTATTGCGTACAGTTTTGGTCTCCTAATCTGAGGAAGGATATTCTTGCCATAGAAGGAGTACAGAGAAGGTTCACCAGACAGATTCCTGGGATGTCAGGAATTTCATATGAAGAAAGATTCAATAGACTCGGCTTGTACTTGCTGGAATTTAGAAGATTGAGGGGGGATCTCATAGAAACGTACAAGATTCTTAATCGGTTGGATAGGCTAGATGCAGGAAAATTGTTCCCGATGTTGTGGAGGTCCAGAACAAGAGGTTACAGTTTAAGGATAAAGGGAAAGTCTTTTAGGACCGAGATGAGTAAATAATCTTTCACACAGAATTCTCTGCCACAGAAGGTAGTTGAGGCCAGTTCATTGGCTATATTTAAGAGAGAGTTAAATGTGGCCCTTGTGGCTAAAGGGATCAGGGGGTATGGAGAGAAGGCAGGTACAGGATACTGAGTTGGATGATCAGCCATGACCATATTAGAAACATAGAAACATAGAAACATAGAAAATAGGTGCAGGAGTAGGCCATTCGGCCCTTCGAGCCTGCACCGCCATTCAATATGATCATGGCTGATCATCCAACTCAGTATCCTGTACCTGCCTTCTCTCCATACCCCCTGATCCCTTTAGCCACAAGGGCCACATCTAACTCCCTCTTAAATATAGCCAATGAACTGGCCTCAACTACCTTCTGCGGGAGTGAATTCCAGAGATTCACCACTCTCTGTGTGAAAAAAAGTTTTCCTCATCTCGGCTCTAAAAGATTTCCCCCTTATCCTTAAACTGTGACCCCTTGTTCTGGACTTCCCCAACATCGGGAACAATCTTCCTGCATTTAGCCTGTCCAACCCCTTAAGAATTTTCTAAAAGATCCCCCCTCAATCTTCTAAATTCTAGCGAGTACAAACCGAGTCTATCCAGTGTTTCTTCATATGAAAGTCCTGACATCCCAGGAATCAGTCTGGTGAACCTTCTCTGTACTCCCTCTATGGCAAGAATGGCTTTCCTCAGATTAGGAGACCAAAACTGTACGCAATACTCCAGGTGTGGTCTCACCAAGACCCTGTACAACTTCAGTAGAACCTCCCTGCTCCTATACTCAAATACTTATTGAATGGCGGTGCAGGCTCGAAGGGCCAAATGGCCTACTCCTGCACCTATTTTCTATGTTTCTATGTAAACCTCGATCAGATTCTTGACACACGACCAACCAGCTACACAACCGTGCTGACTATCCCTAATCCGCCTATGTCCATCCACATGCATTCATAACCTGTCCCTCAGATACTCGCTCGCGTCTTTCGGACCACAAATGTTAAACTAAAACCACTAATGTTAGGTTCCATCCACCTCTCCAGAGGGTCAGTTTACCCCTTGTAACACCCACACTCACCCCCACCTTACCCCCTTCTCAATGCTCTCCGCTTTATCTGCTCACAGGCCGACCAGTGCACCGGACTGCAGGGGATCCTCATCTTCCACAGTTTTGGGGGCGACATCGGCTCGGGCTTCACCTCCCTCCTCATGGAGAGACTGTCCGTCGACTACGGCAAGAAATCCAAGCTGGAGTTTTCCGTCTACTCGGCGCCGCAGATCGCCACCGCCGTGGTTGAGCCCTACAACGCGGTGCTGGTCACCCACTGCACCCTGGAGCACTCCGACTGCTCCTTCATGCTGGACAACGAGGCTATTTACGACATCTGCCGGCGGAACCTGGATATCGAGCGCCCCACCTACAGCAACCTCAACCGCCTGCTGGGGCAGGTAGTTTCGTACATCACCGCCTCGCTGCGCTTCGACGGCGCCCTCAACGTGGACCTGCTCGAGTTCCAGACCATCCTGGTCCCCTACCCGCGCATTCACTTTCCGCTGGTGACCTATGCGCCCCTGATCTCGGCTGAGAAGGCTTACCACGAGCAACTGTCCGTGTCGGAGATCACCAACGCCTGCTTCGAGCCGGCCAACCAGATGCTCAAATGCGACCCCCGCCAGGGCAAATACATGGCGTACTGCATGTTGTTCCGTGGGGACGTGGTGCCCAAGGAGGTCAACGCCTCCATCGCCACCATCAAGACTAAGCGCTCCATCCAGTTCGTGGACTGGTGTCCGACCGGGTTCAAGGTAGGAGACGGTTGTGCAGGAATCCACGCGGCAGAAGCTTGACCCAAACACTGGTCTCGCACTGGGCTGTGAAATCTACCACAGCCAGACCAGCCGCTCCACGATTGCAGAAACCAGGAGACGTTCTTTCCAAACCGAGGGCCTGGGTTCTAAACATCCAGGGAACCATTGAAGGTTTCTAGGAGACTTCTGTCCAATGACTCACGCCAGGATCTTGATAACTAGCATGGGTTTCCCTCGTTTAAAGGCGCAAATCTACATGTTTTAGACCACGATCAGTAACATTCGGCCCATCAGGTCCATGTTGACCCTCCCACACTGATCTGTTTTGTGGTTAATGCCTATTATGTTCTGTGTGCTGAAGCAAAGCAAGAATTTCATTGTCCTATCAGGGACACATGACAATAAACTCACTTGAACTTGAACTTGGACCAGTAATTCCATTCTGTCCTGTCACTAATGTCTCGCTAGAATTTAGAAGATTGAGTGGCGATCTTATAGAAACGTACAACGCTCTTAGGTGGTTGGACAGGCTAGATGCAGGAAGATTGTTCGCGATGTTGGGCAAGTCTAGAACAAGGGGTCACGGTATAAAGATAAAGGGGAAATCTTTTAGGACTGCGATGAGAAAAACATTTTTCACACAGTGAGTTGCGAATCTGTGGAATTCTCTGCCACAGAATGTAGTTGAGGCAAGTTCATTGGCTATATTTAAGAGGGAGTTAGATGTGGCCCTTGTGGCTAAATAGATCAGGGGGTATGGAGAGAAAGCAGGTACAGTATACTGAGTTGGATGATCAGCCATGATCTTATTGAATGGCGGTGCAGGCTCGAAGGGCCGAATGCCCTACTCCTGCACCTATTTTCCATGTTTCTATGTAACGCTCGTACAGTCCCATATTTTTGCATTACTTCTCCATGAGACTTGCCAGCACCAGCCTCTTTGCGGTGGGGGGAGTGGGAAGGGGGAAGGCGGCTGATCGTCGGAGGTTGGGATCGATCCCGCGTCTATAGCGCTCTGGAACAGCTGCCTTCGTGGAACTCCAACCCTAGCGGGAACCATTTGTAATTTCCGGAACTCCATTGGTTGGCCCCGGTTTCTTCCAACCGAAGAACAAAACTGGTGTCCCTCTGCTAAAAGAGCACCGATTTCTCTTTCACCACTCACTTATGCACACTGCCAATTAATCCATCGCCGACATGTTGACGGGACAAAGCAATGGAGGTCGGCTATTATTCGCTGCGCCACTGCCGCCACCTACCGGCGGCAGATGCATCTTATCTTGAATTCAGGTTCAGATTCAGATTCAGATTCAATCTTTATTGTCATTGTGCAGTGTACAGTACAGAGATAACGAAATGCAGTTAGCATCTCACCCAGAAGAGCAAACATAGAATAATGAACAGTAATATATATATGTACAAACTGTAGCAGTAGTGCAATTTTACTGGGGGAAGGAGTGTCCGGGGGGGAGGCGGGGTAGGGGGGGGGTTGAGTGGCAATCACCAGGGTGCTGAGTTAAGTTGTGTAACAGCCACAGGGAAGAAGCTGTTCCTGAACCTGCTGGTCCGGCAACGGAGAGACCTGTAGCGCCTCCCGGATGGGAGCAGGGTAAACAGACTGTGGCTGGGGTGAGAGCAGTCCGTGACGATGCTGTGCGCCATTCCCAGACATCGCTTGCTTTGGACAGACTCAATGGAGGGGAGTGAGGAACCGGTGATGCGTTGGGCAGTTTTCACCACCCTCTGCAGTGCTTTCCGGTCGGAGACCGAGCAGTTGCCATACCATACTGTGATACAGTTGGTAAGGATGCTCTCGATGGTGCAGCGGTAGAAGTTCACCAGAATCTGAGGGAACAGATGGACCTTCTTTAGTCTCCTCAGGAAGAAGAAACGCTGGTGAGTCTTCTTGACCAGTGTTGACGTATCGTGGGCCCTCAGAGATGTCATCAGAGATGTGGACGCCCAGAAACCTGAAGCTGGAAACACGTTCCCTGTGACCCCTTTCCAGAACTAGGGGTCACAGTTTAAGGATAAGGGGAAAATATTTTAGGACCGAGATGAGAAACAAAATTTTCACACAGAGAGTGGTGAGTCTCTGGAATTCTCTGCCACAGAAGGTAGTTGAGGCCAATTCATTGGATATATTTTAGAGGGAGTTAGATGTGGCCCTTGTGGCTAAAGGGATCAGGGGGTATGGTGAGAAGGCAGGTACAGGATACTGAGTTGGATGATCGGCCATGATCATATTGAATGGCGGTGCAGGCTCGAAGGACCGAATGACCTACTCCTGCACCGATTTTCTATGTTTCTGTTTCCTCCTCCGTCCCGTTAATATGGATGCTTCCAATGTGTCTGCAACCAAACTAAACGCTGTTTCTCTCATCCCCGCAGGTAGGCATCAACTACCAGCCCCCGACGGTGGTGCCGGGGGGCGACCTGGCCAAGGTGCAACGAGCCGTCTGCATGCTGAGCAACACCACCGCCGTCTGCATGGCCTTGACTCGCATGAACCTCAAGTTCGACAAGATGTACGCCAAGCGGGCCTTTGTCCACTGGTACGTGGGAGAGGGTCTGGAGGAAGGGGAGTTCCAGGACGCGCGGGAGGACATGGCGTCGCTGGAGAAGGACTACGAGGAAGTGGGCATCGATTCGGCGGGTCTGGACAGGAAGGCGGAAGAGGAAGTGTGAATATCCAGAAAGACTCGTTTACTTTTATTACTGATGTTGTAAATATAATTTATGAAATGTAATAAATGTAATAAATCTATTTTAAATTCAAATCGTCTTCCCTCCTCCTTAACGCTATAATTTCGCTTGAGACTTTGGATTTTTATTTCAGCGTGCGAGCAGGCCATTCGCCCCACTGAATTGGCGCTGACCAGCAAAAATCCTATAGCAGAGCAAGGATCCCCTCCGTAGCGTACTACACGTCAGCCCATTGCATTTCGCAGGAGTAAGCCAGCTTGCTCCGCTATAGGATCTTTGCTGACCAGTACACTGTTCCCGGTACACTGGCACTATCCTACACACTAGGGACACTATATATATTATAGGAAGCCAATTAACCTGCAAAAATGTTTGTTTCTGGAGTGTGGGAGAGGAAATCGGAGCATCCGGAGCAAACTGGTGGTGTGTGAGGCTGCAACTCTAACGCAATGCCACTTTGCCACCGAGAGACAGAGCCATAGAGATATTGCCCCATAGTGCATGGAAAATTGTCAACTAGTCAATGCCGACACATTTTTCCACCTAACCCACTCTCATTTTCCCACATGTTGGCTGAGTCCAGAAGAATATCCGGATCACCGTGTAAGAATAAGTGTAGACCATTTAGGACTGAGATGAGGAGAAACATTTCCAGCCAGAGAGTGGTGAATCTGTGGAATTCTCTGCCACAGAAGGCAAATTCACTGGATGTATTCAAGAGAGAGTTGGATATGAGTCTTAAAGCTAACGGAATGAAGGGATATGTGGGGAAAGCAGGATCGGGTGCTGATTTAGGATGATCAGCCGTGATCAAATTGAATGGCAGTGCTGGCTCGTAGAGCCGAATGGCCTGCTTCTGCACTCATTTCTATGTTTCTACGTGAGTTTTCTAATCACACTCCAAAGACATGCAGGTTTGCAGGTTAATTAGCTTGGTGTAAATTGATCCTAGTGGTAGGCGAAAAGTCGTAAGAGTTTGCAGGAAATCGGCTTGGTTTAAATGAAAACTCGGGAGAGGAACTTGGACGAGCGAAGTGTGGGGGGTGGAGAAGGGGCAGCCGCCTGTGCGCTCCCGCTGGTGGGACAGCAGCTTGGAGGGGCTGGTGAAGTCCTTGCCGCTCTGGGCGCAGTTGACGGGGCGCTCGCCGATGTGTGTGCGCTGGTGATCCAGCAGGTGATTGGACTGAGTTAAACCCCTGCCACAGTCGCTACAGGTGTAGGGCCGCTCCCCGGTGTGCAGGTGCCTGTGCCCCTTCAGTTTCGTGGACGACTTGAAGCCTTTGCCGCAGTCGGAACAGGTGAAAGGCCGCTCACTGCTGTGCACCTGCAGCCACGACAACCGGGCAAAGCTCTTACTGCAGGTGGAGCAGCCGAAGGGCTTCTTACCCGTGTGCACCGCTGGTGGATCTCCAGCAGGTACGGGCTCTGCCAGGCCTTGCCACACACGTCACACACATAACGTCGAGCAGATGTGGGGGGTGGGGGGGGGGGGGTGGGGGTTCAGCGGCACCCAGGCCGCCCTCAATGGCCGATCACGTCCCCGTCTCTCCGTCCACAGCAAAGGCTCCTAAACCCTGCAGGAGGGGAACACAGAGGGTCAACAAGCTGGCAAACAGGACATTACTAACGGGTAAACATCACTAGTGCTTAAAGGGTGGAAGGGGAAAACGAGGGGGGTGGTGTTTCTGGAGGGGTGAGTGAGTCGGGGGGGTCGTCAGTAGGGGGGCTGAGGGGGCGAGTGCGGATCGAGGAGTTTGGGGGAGAGGGGGAAGTGGGGGAGGGCAGGGGTTGAGGGGTGAGTGAGGGGTGAGTGGGGTAGGGTGGGGGGGGGGTTGAGTGGGAAGGAGGTGAGTGGGGGGGAGGGGTGATTGGGCAGAGAGGGGGTTGGGGTTGTGAGTGGGGTGACGGGATGGTTGGGGATGAGGGATGAGTGGGTGGAGTCACCGCCAATCCGAGGGGGACTGCCGGCCCCGCCACCTGCCATTGTGCAGTCACGTGAGGGGGCGGCATGCATCATGGGAAGACGGTCACACAGTGCTGGAGTCATTCAGCGGGTCGGGCAGCTTCTGTGAAGAGAAGGAATGTGCGACGTTTCGGGTCGAGACCCTCCTTCAGTCTGATGGGAGGTACAGAGATAAGGAAGTGTAAGGAGTAAAAACAGGGCAAAGGGAATGCAGTTCAAGGAAAAATGTAGAATAGATCATTGTTAGTTGTGAGAAGGTAACATAGAAAATATGCGCAGGAGTAGGCCATTTGGCCCTTCTAGTTCCATTCACTATGATCATGGCTGATCATTCACATATCCCTTGATTCCTCCCATATCCCTTGATTCCGCTAGTCTAGGAGCTAAATCTAACTTGAAAATCTCCAGTAAATAAGCGAGTTCTGTATTCCGACTGCACATGCCCAGGTCATAGGTCATTTGCTATAAACATCTCGGCGCCTGTGCTGCTGCGTGTGTGCAGACCTGCGTTTCGTTCCTGGTCGGGTTCGAGCCTGGGTCTGCTGCTCTGTGAAGTTGCCGCTGGGCCATCCTCATCCCCTCCAGGGTATCCTGTTGGTGACCGGGGTGGCCCTGCGCTGGCAGGCACCGGCTCGGGGCAGTCCTGGGCACAGGAGTTTTGGGGGGAGGCGCTGGCTCCAGTTCGGCTCTGCCTATCCCGCCGGGTTGGGCGACAGCCCTGGGCACTGGATGCCCCGGACTTGCAGCCGGCGCGGAGGGGTGGGCACTGGCTCCGGTTTGGCTCTGCTCCGGCTCCCGGGGGGTGGGCCTATTCCCCAGCGGCCTGCGGATGGCCGGCTGAGCCTTTCTCCTTGTCTAGTAGCTGACGGTTGGCCCCCTCGGTGCCGGTAGGGTTCGAGCGCCGGTCACCGGTGCGGATGCACACGGGGTGCTTCAGTGGCGAGAAATAGTTTTCATCAAGCGAGAAATAGTGTTGGGTAGGCTAATGGGGATGACGGATGATAAACCCCCTGGGCCTGATGGTCTGCATCCCAGGGTCCTCAGGGAGGTGGCTTTTGAAATAGTGGACGCATTGATGATCATTTTCCAATGTTCAATAGATTCAGGATCAGTTCCTGTGGATTGGAGGATAGCTAATGTTATCCCACTTTTCAAGAAAGGAGCGAGAGAGAAAACAGGGAATTACAAACCAGTTAGCCTGACTTCGGTTGTGGGAAAGATGCTGCAGTCAATTATTAAAGAGGTAATAATGGGACATTTGGATAGCAGTAAAATGATTAATCCAAGTCAACGTGGATTTAAGGAGGTAAAATCATGCTTGCCTAATCTTCGGGAATTTTTTGAGGATGTGACAAGTAAAATGGATGAAGGGGAGCCAGTGGATGTAGTGTATCTGGACTTTCAGAAAGCCTTTGATAAGGTCCCGCACGGGAGACTAAAATGAGAGCACATGGTATTGGGGGTAGGGTGTTGACATGGTTAGAACATTGGTTGGCGGACCGGAAGCAAAGTGTAGGAGTGAACAGGTCATTTTCAGAATGGCAGGCAGTGGCGAGTGGAGTGCCGCAAGGTTCGGTGTTGAGACCGCAACTGTTTACCGTATACATTCATGATTTGGAAGAGGGAATTAGGAGCAACACTAGCAAGTTTGCGGATGACACAAAGCTGGGTGGCAATGTGAACTGTGAAGAGAATGTTAGGAGGTTGCAGGGTGACCTGGACAGGTTGAGTGAGTGGGAAGATACGTGGCAGATGCAGTATAATATGTGAGGTTATTTTCTCAAAGGGGTTAGGTTAGGTAAGGGGAAGGTGCAGCAAGACCTGGGTGTCCTTGTACACCAGTCACTGGAAGTTGGCGTGCACGTACAGCACGCAGTGAAGAAAGCTAATGGAATGCTGGCCTTCATAACAAGAGGATTTCGGTATTGGAGTAAAGAGTTTCTTCTGCAGTTGTATAGGGCTCCGATAAGACCACATCTGGAGTATTGTGTACAGTTTTGGTCTCCTAATTTGAGGAAGGACATCCTTGTGATTCAGGCAGTGCAGCGTAGGTTCACGAGATTGATCCATGGGATGGCGCGACTGTCATATGAGGAAAGATTGAAAAGCCCAGGCTTGTATTCACTAGAGTTTAGAAGGATGAGGGGAGTTCTTATAGAAACAGATACAATTATAAAAGGACTGGTCAAGCTAGATGCAGGAAAAATATTCCCAATGTTGGGCGAGTCCAGAACCAGGTTTTAGAATAAAGGGGAGGTCATTTAACACTGAGATGAGAAAAAAAGTTTTCACCCAAAGAGTTGTGCATTTATGGAATTCCTTGCCACAGAGGGCAGTGGAGGCCAAGTCACTGGATGGATTTAAGAGAGAGTTACAAAGAGCGCTAGGGGCTAATGGAATCAAGGGATATGGGGAGAGGCAGGCACGGGTTATTGATGCGGACGATCAGCCATGATCTCAATGAATGGCGGTGCTAGATTGAAGGCTCGAATGGCCTCCTCCTGCACCTATTTTCTATGTTTCCCGCTTAGTTGGTGCAGCGTTTTGTGTGTGTGTGTCCGTTGATGGCTGGTGGTCGGCTTTAGCCGGCGCCAGAGGGGGTTGGCCAGCAGTAGATTGGGAGGGGAGGACAGTGTGTGCGGCTGGCGGTCCCCGTGGTTTCTAGAAGTTGGAGCGAGGTTGTGCTGGGGTTGGCACTCTTTCTCCGTGCTGTCAATCCTCTGATTTTAACCATATAGGATTAAGGGGAATGGGAGGTAAACAGTTTATGGGATTAAGGGGCATGGGAGGTAATCATCTTGTAGGATTAAGGGGAATGGGAGGTAGCCATCTTGTGGGATTAAGGGGAATGGGAGGCAGTCATTTTAGGGGAGTAAGGACAGGGAGGTAGCCAGCGTGGGGTGTAAGGGATGGGAGGTAGCTAGCTTGGGGGTTTAACGCATGATAGGTAGCCAGCTTGGGGTTTAAGACATTGGAGGTAGTCAGCATTGGGGTGTAGGGGGTGGAACGAAGCCAGCTTGGGGCAATAAGGTATGGGAAGATGCCAGCTTGAGGGAGTAAGGTTTGGGACATAACCAGCTCGGGCGAGCAATGGGAATCGGAGGAAGCCAGCTTGGGGAAGTAATGAATGGGAGATAGCCAGCTTGGGGGAGTAAGGGATGAGAGGCAGCCAGCTTGGGGGAGTAAGGGGTGGGAGGAAGCCAGCTTGGGGCAGTAATGAATGGGAGATAGCCAGCTTGAAGGTGTAAGGGATGGGAGGCTGCCAGCTTGGGGGTGTAAGGGATGGGAGGATGCCAGCTTGGAGGAGTAAGGTTAATGAGAGGTAGCCAGCTTTGGGGGTAATTGATGGGAGGAAGTCACCCTGGGGGAGTAAGGGATGGAGGTAACCAGCTTGGTGGAGCAAGGGATGGGAGAAAGCCAGCTTGGTGGAAAAAGGTATGGGAGGTAGCCTGCTTGGGGTAGAAAGAGATGGGGGTAGCAAGCTAGGTGTAGTAACGGATCGGAGGTAGCCAGCTTGGGGATTAATGGATACGAGGAAGCCAGCATGATGGAGTAACGGATGGGCGGTAGCCAGCTTGGAGCAATATGGGATGGGAGGTAAGGGCAGGGAGTTAGCTGGCGTGGGGGTTAAGGAATGGGAAATAGCCAGCTCGGGGGAGTAAAGGATGAGTGGTAGAAAGTTTGGGGGAGTAAGGGGAATGGGAGGTATCCAGCCTGAGTGTATAAGGGGAATGGGTGATAGATGGAATCGGGGTGTAAGGGGAATGGGATGTAGCCAGCTTGGTGGAGTAAAGAAAGGAGGTAAAGAATGGGAGGTAGCCAGCTTGGGGGTTTAAGGGTAACGTGGGGAAGCCAGCTTTGGGGAAAAAGGGGAATGGGAGGTGCCCATCTTGGTGGGGAGGTGGGGGGGGGGGGTAACGGATGTGAGGCAGTCACCTTGGGGGGAAACGGATGTGATGCAGCCAGCTTGGGGCAGTAAGGGGGATGGAAGGTAGCTAGCTTGGGGCAGTAAGAGGAATGGGAGGTAGCCAGTTTGGGGCAGTAAGGGGAATGGGAGATAGTCAGCGTGGGAGAGTAGGGAATTGGAGATAGCCAGCTTGAAGGGGGGGGGGGGTAAGGGATGGGAAGAAGGCAGCTTGGGGGAGTAAAGAATGGAATGTAGCTAGTGTGGGGGGATTAAAGGGAATGAGAGGTTGCCAACTTGGGGTAGTAAGGGATGGGAGGTAGTCAGCTTGGGTGTGAAAGTGGAATGCTTGCTCGGCAGCTTGGGGTATAAGGAGGGCAATGGGAGGTAGCCATCTTGGGGAATTAAGGGGAATGGGAGGTAGACTGCTTGGGGGAGTAAGGGATGGGAGGTAGCCAGCTTGAATGAGTAAGGGGAATGGTGGATTGTCTGCTTGGGTGAGAACGGGGAATGCTTGGTAGGCAGCTTGGGAGTGAAAGGGGAATGTGTGGTAGCTAGCTTGGGGTTGTAAAGGGAAAGATCGTAGCCAGCTTGTCGGAGTAAGGGATGGCGGATGCCAGCTTGGGGGAGTAAGCGCAAGAGGAGTTATCCAGCTTGAGGGGAGTAAGGGGAATGGGAGGTAGCCAGCTGGGTGGAGTAAGGGATGGTAGGTATCCAATTTGGGGGTTAATGGGTGGGATATCGCCGGCTTGCGGGAGTCAAGGAAATACGAGGTAGCCAGCTTGGGGCATTAAGAAGAATGGGAGATGGCGTGCTTAGAGGATTAACAGATGGGAGATAGTCAGCTTGGAGGGTAAGGAATGGGAGGTAGACAGCTGGGGGCGGGGGGTGGGTGGGAAGATGGTAGCTTGGGGGATGAAGGAAGGGATTGGAGGCCGCCAGCTTGGGGAAGGGGAATCGGAGGAAGCAAGCTTCGGGCAGTAAGGGATTGGAGGAGCGAGCTTGGGTGGTAACGGATGGGAGGAAGCTAGTTTGAGGGAATAAAGGATGGAAGATATCTTGGTGAAGTAAAGGATGGGAGGGAGCCAATCTGGGGGAATAATGGATGGAAGGTTGTCTGCTTGGGGGAAGTAAGGGATAGGAGATAGACAGCTTGTGGTAGTAACGGATCGGAGGTAGCCACCTTGGGGAATAAGCGATGTGAGGTAGACAGCTTGGGGTAGTAACTGATTGGAGATAGCCGGCTTGGGGGGAGTAAGCGATGGTAGGCAGCAAGCTTGTGGTGTAAGGTGAATGGGAGAAAACCAGCTTGGGGGAGTAAGGGATATGAGGAAGCCAGCTTGGGGGTGTAAGGGATGGAAAGCAGCCAGCATGGAGGTTTATGGGATGGGAGGTAACCAGCTTGAGGGAGTAAGGGGTATGGGAGGTAGACAGCCTGGGTAGTAAGGGATGAGGTGAATCCAGCTTGGGGGAGTAATGGGTGGGAGGGAGGTTGCCAGCTTGGGGGATTAAGGGGAGTGGGAGGTAGCTTTGGGAATTAAGGAATGGGATGAAACCATCTTGGGGGTGAAAAGGATCGGAGGTAGAAAGCTTGGGGGGAGTAAGGAATGGGAGGTAGCCAACTTGGGGGAGTAAGGGGAATCAGGGGAAGTCAGCTTGGGGGTGTCAGGGAATGGAGGTAACCAGCTTGGTGAGGGGGGGCAGGGGATGGGACGAAGGCAGCTTGGGGATGTAAAGCCAGCTAGGAGGAATAGGGGATTAGAGGCAGCCAGCTTGCGGAATTATGGGGTGAGAGGTAGACAGCTTGGGGGAGTAAGGAGAACGACAGTTAGCCAGCTTGGGGGGAGGAAGGGAAATGGGAGGTAGCCAGCTTGGGGGTTAACGGATCTGCGGCAGCC